>NC_054706.1:54510008-54622377 GCF_016097555.1 Gigantopelta aegis
AAAAAAAAAAACAAGTACTCATCTTAAAGTCTTCAATATGGCCTAGCAGAAATCTGAGTAGTAATTTAAAAGTTCACAATAAATGTTCAAGCATTTCTGGTTATTTATTACAAAATGTACATAAAATAAGTTTTTGTAATTTCAATAAACAAAAGCATGAAATGTTTTATGTAATTAAGAGATAACCATATTATGGAGTTTTCAGATTTGTGGGAGTTATTGTCTATTTGATGCCCGCAAAATGTTTCATTTTTCACCTAGGGCTAATGCCTTTGGTAAAAAATGACATTTGCAGGATCAAATAGACAATAACACCTGCAAATCTAAAAGCTCAATATGGTTATATCCATTGTAAATTGAATCGGTTTTCTACAGAGTTAACTGTACAATGTAACTGTAGACCCTTGAATCATCAACTTCATCTGTTCAAATTGCTAATGACGTCACTTTCTAATGACGTCATTAGCGGGTGCTATTTTCATTTGATCCCAGAAAAATAATGTAATTAACCAATCACAATACAGAACACACTCGCCATCAGTTTACAATGATGCACTCAACACATTTTAATTATGGTTATATGGCGTCAGACATATAGCGAAGGACCAAATGAGGAGAGAAGAAACCCACTGCCACCACACCATTGGCTATTCTTTTTGATGAACAGCAAGGCATCTTTTATATGCTCCATCCCACAGACAGGATAGTACATACCACAGCTTTTGTTACAACACTTGTGGAACAATGGCTGGAATGAGAAATAGCCCAATTGGCAACCTACAAAAATGTATGACAAAGAACTTAGATTACATATTGCTAACTAAAATCACTATAAATATGACAAAATTTAAATGGAGAGCCAAATTTAAAAACTAAGCACTTAAATAAAATAGTTATCAGGACATATAAAATAATACCAGATACAAAACTCTGATGATTCCATTATAGATTAGCAGGGCTGTACCTAGTGGAGGGGGCAAGTGAAAATTTGAAATCAAGTTTAATTTTTTTTTTAACGACACATCCAGAGCACATTGATTTTCTAATCATCGGATATTGGATGTCAAACATTTGGTCATTCTGACATATAGTCTTAAAGAGGAAAACCACTACATTTTCCCTTTAGTAACAAGGGAGCTTCTATATGCACCATCCCAGAAAGGATAGCACATACCACGGCCATTGATATACCAGTCATGGTGCACCGGCTGGAACGAGAAAAAGCCCAATGGGCCTACAGACTGGGATCGATCCCAGACTTTACCAATGGACTACATCCCGCTCAAATTTGAAAAAGTGCCTTTTGTATCTATGTGTATAAGTTTCTATGTTACCCCACACTGATTATTTGTACCTGCCCACCTTTCCACCCATTACTTTTAAGCTAGATATGACCCTGGTGAGAAAATGGAATTCTTACAACAAACATTGTTAACATCAAGGTAAACAAGACCTTGCAAGTATACTACATATATGTTGTTTTTTACTTGTGCAACTGATGAGCTGTAACAGCTCAAAGTTAAATAAAGAATTGAACATGTTGATCTGTTGGGGTAATTTCACATTACAGTTAACTCCAGCTTGTCATCAAAATATGTTTGTGTAGTTAAACACATAATCTAATTTAAACGATCCATCATTTTCATACACGCGTTTAAAGTTTTCAATCATGTGACTTGACTCCATGGTGATGCTAGGAAAGGTATGACTGCTTTTTCTGGCTGAAAAACAAAATAGAGAAGAAAAATAAAATAATAATAAATATATATATATATATATATATATATATATATATATATATATATATATATATATATATATAGTTTATTGTTTTGCTTTTCATGTTAAAATATTTTTTATTAAGTACCGGTAATTGACCAAACAAAAAAATTGATAAATATCCTTTCAAAAAAGATTCAAACTTTAGCAACTGAGAACAGATTTGTCATTTTTCAAATTGATTTTTCTTCTTCTTACTATATACAAGACATATAATGTCCATTGTTAAAAAAACAAAAAACCGTAACCACCACAAAAAACAAAAACAAAATAAAACAAAACCCCCACAATATCTGAATTTAATTTGTTTTCTTAAACATAATAAAATCCCAATTCAAAGTGAAAATGATGTCAGTTACATGCATTGGTATACAAGTAGGTACGCAAACACTGCAAAACTGATCAGTTAATTGGCAAGCTAAACTAAGGTTGTTATCATTAATTTAATTAGCAATACAGGCCTCTAAAAATTGCGAGAGCGATCGTTTCGTTCGTGTGTTGCTCGTGCAAATCTAATTTGAGTTACCTATTTGGGCACCATCAAGAGATTGGTAAGGGATAGACCGGCGTGGAGGAACTTTATTGCTGCCCTAAATGCCACTAGGCATGACAGGAAATGATGATGATGATTTTTTGTTCTCGCAAATTGGGAGCATCTATTACTTGGATGCTGAAAAACATGAAGGGCATTTATTTTGTAACCCCTATCTTCGACTTGCCAATTAAAAGCCACATTTCAACAGCTGCTGTGACATCTGTGCCATCCTCGGTGGCGTAGTAGTTAAACCATCAGCTTTACAGCTGGTAGGTTCTGGGTTCACACCTTGGTACTGGCATCCATCTAGAGTGAGTTTTAACAACTCGGTGGGTAGGTGTGTTAGGTCACTACACTGACCTCTCTCTCACTAATCACTAACAACTACAGATCTGCCTGTTAACAGGGGAACTATCAGTCCCACGCCTCTGGACTCCTCTGAGACTATTCCAAGGATTAATGTTGGTTTTTAGCTCACCTTAGTATGTGAATTTAATTTTTTGTTTTTAGCAAACTGGTTAAATATCAATGCTCAGTATGCTAATATCTTAAAAATGGTTCCCCATAATTTAAGTTAGGAGAGCAATTAATTGCTCCCCACAATGTTTTTCATTGTGAGGTCAACAACTAACCAACTGTCCTGGACAGACAGCCCAGATAGCTGAGATGTGGTGTGTTTAGGACAGCCTATTTCAACCTCAAAAATTGTACTTAATAATCTTTTTAGGCTTATAGGAACAATATCTAAAACATATGTGGTATGTGGGGGGGGGGGGTGGGGGGGGGCACAAGCTATAGTGGGTGGGGCAGGCAAATATACTGACATCCAAAAGAAACTATACCAATATTATGAGACTACTGAAAAAAAACACCTAAATATGTTGCATGTTTAAAACATATATATTCATGAGAGTGGTGTTTAGGTACGTTGGGAACACAATTTAAATCAATAAAAGCACAAAGATATTTAACTCCCATTTTTTTTTCCATTATCCAAATTATAAATGATATTAAATACATTTTTCTGGGTGTAGTTTCTTTTGGATGTCAATATATTTTATCTTTTGGATGATTTCAAGTGCACTTAGAAAGAAAGGATTAATAAATCAATAAGTAGACCGTCATTGTTTTTGAATTCTACTCAATGTTACCTTCCATTGTTGATATGAATGAAATCTGTTTTCGACCTTTGTTTGTCGACAGGACTTTGTAAAATGACTTCAGGGAACTGGTCTTTTCAAATGTCTGAAAGAAATTAAACAAGTATATCATAGTAACTTTTAAAACACAGCCTGTTATGTTTTGAAAGGGAAAAAAAAAGATGAATATTCGTATTAACTTGTAATGTAGTGTCTGGAATTTGGATTAATTAACTTATTTATGTAATAAAAAATGATATATCCACTTAGATAAAATGTATCTTTTCAACAAAGAATAATGAGCTGTTGACAAGGAGATTGTACATTTGGTTGTAAGTAATACCATACTGTTTAAATTGCAATAACATGTAAAGTAATTATCTTGTGTTTTTTGTTTTGTCTTTTCATCCCATATATGCAATCTGTGGGGAGCGCGGCATGGGAACACCCACTTGGGAATGAAAATGTACTTTTTTTTGTCCTACTCTATGTAAATAAACATAAAATGAATACTTGTATGCTCTATAGAGATTGGGGCAGGATGTAGCCCAGTGGTAACGTATTCGCTTGATGCGTGGTCGGTCTGGGATCAATCCCCGTTGGTGGACCCATTGGGGTATTTCTCGTTCCAGCCAGTGCTCCACAACTGGTGTAACAAAGGCTGTGGTATGTACTATCCTGTCTGTGGGATGGTGCTAATCAAAAAGAGTAGCCCATGAAGTGGCGACAGCAGGTTTCCTCTCTCTATATCTGTGTGGTCCTTAAACATATGTCTGATGCCATATAACCATAAATAATATGGGTTGAGTGCATCGTTAAATAAAACATTTCCTTCCTTCCTATAGAGATTTTGTGCTTCCACACTTCAGATATGGGTTTGCTAATGATGATAAACAATTGTAAAAGTTAAGAGAACTTCACCTCTTGCCAAATACCCCAGTGATGTGCGTTGTACGTCACCGGTAGTGTTGTCAGACTGTGATGAATATCAGCAGGAAGATTTCCCATCAGACGACTCGATTTATAATCTGAAATAACAAACAGATAGTGAATTTTATAATAATTATACTCAAATTAGAAGTATGATTGAAGTAGAAAATATTTCTGGCACTCTTCCTTTTGTAGATGGTTTTTCTGACAATGATTGATTTTTTTGTGATTTTTGTCCAAAAAAACAGCTACAAAAAATGACTTGTGCCAGAAACCATTAATCCAAAACATTGATATTTTGTTCTCCAGATGATGCTACAAAAAATGAATTTTAAGTCAAATTTTGCTTGTACCACCCATTATAGCTTGTGCCCCCTCCCCTCTCCTCCTAAGAAAGAAGAAGAACTTTGTTTTGCTTAACAACACCACAAGATTAATTAATCATCAGCTATTGGATGTGAAAAACATTTGGTATTTCTGATAGTCATCAGAGGAAACTTGCAACATTTTTCGTATGCAGCAAAGGATCTTTTATATGCACTTTCCCACAGACAGAAATGCACATACAACTGCCTTTGACCAGTTGTGGTGCAATGGCTGGAATGAGAAAAAAAACAATCAGTTGAATAGATCCATCGAGGTGGTTCGATCCTGCGCTCCTCCTAAGAGTCTAAAGACACCCTGAAAAGATAATTAAAGGAGGGGACAATTAAGGCATTTGGCCTGGTATGCATATTAAATGATATATAATGCACATTATTGCTTAATATCAACAAGTATATTCGTATAGTTAATTAATAAAACAGTTAAATGTGATGGCTATTATATATAATGGGCGCAGCCATTTTGTACCATCCCAGTGAATACGCCCTCTGGCGAGCTGGTGGTTACGTAATACCTAATGTGTCACATCAGGAATTAATCTTCGAACTGAAGAAACAAAACATACCTGATTTTTGTGGATGCATCGCAATGTTCTGTAAAAATAGCCATCCCAGTAAGCCAACAACAATTATATATCATTTTTCAATACAAAATAAACCACCATTGTCAAAGTGTTGATATAACTGTATTATGTTTTGTACATAAATTAACCCGTGTACTGAAATAATAATCGGAGTGTTTTTTTGGTTAATTGGTCTTTTCTTTCTGTGGCCTGTACCTGTGGTTCCTGATTGGCAGGTGTATATTTAGACAGTCGCCCAGACACTGTATCTAAACACATTAAAAAGACGTGCCTCTTTTATTAAGATCACAAGGTATTGTCTGATAGCCGCGCGGAAGCCCCTAGAATCGGAATGGTCATTATCACTTTATTACTGTAAGTAATTCTGTAAAACCCTTGATTAAGTAGACTTTCCCATCTAAAATCACAAAACTAACCAATTACGTCGTCCCAAAGAAAAGAAAAGTATCACTTGGGTATCGTGAGTGGTAGTTTTTGCTCGAACGTGCCCTACCAATAGGCCTAATAGGCCTAATAAAAAATACTATAACTCCATTTCGTTCTATTGATGTAACCTGAAATATATTTAGTTAAATAGTTTATTATACTATCAAGTCATTTATGTTGTTTTACAAGTCAGGTTGATGAAAGCGAAATGCCTTGTCGTAAATTAGAGCGTTTGTTTACACTGTGTATAGAGGACATGGACGGAGTTGACGTCACTTTGCCCCAAGCTATACCACCGGACGTCACAAAAACGAAACAAAATGGCGGCCCCCAGTTAGCAGGAATAAACATGTTTTTTTTATTAACTCTAAAATTACGTGTTTTTCATTTGTGTCAGTGTCAGTATATACATTGTGTTGGTGGTCCGGGTATGCATCTTTCCAACACATAAGGCTCTTGTTGGAGTTGACCCTACCTTTAAAGTGTCAGTATGTGTTGGTGGTCCGGGTATGCATCTTTCCAACACATAAGGCTCTTGTTGGAGTTGACCCTACCTTTAAAGTGTCAGTATGTGTTGGTGGTCCGGGTATGCATCTTTCCAACACATAAGGCTCTTGTTTGAGTTGACCCTACCTTTAAAGTGTCAGTATGTGTTGGTGGTCCGGGTATGCATCTTTCCAACACATAAGGCTCTTGTTGGAGTTGACCCTACCTTTAAAGTGTCAGTATGTGTTGGTGGTCCGGGTATGCATCTTTCCAACACATAAGGCTCTTGTTTGAGTTGACCCTACCTTTAAAGTGTCAGTATGTGTTGGTGGTCCGGGTATGCATCTTTCCAACACATAAGGCTCTTGTTGGAGTTGACCCTACCTTTAAAGTGTCAGTATGTGTTGGTGGTCCGGGTATGCATCTTTCCAACACATAAGGCTCTTGTTGGAGTTGACCCTACCTTTAAAGTGTCAGTATGTGTTGGTGGTCCGGGTATGCATCTTTCCAACACATAAGGCTCTTGTTGGAGTTGACCCTACCTTTAAAGTGTCAGTATGTGTTGGTGGTCCGGGTATGCATCTTTCCAACACATAAGGCTCTTGTTGGAGTTGACCCTACCTTTAAAGTGTCAGTATGTGTTGGTGGTCCGGGTATGCATCTTTCCAACACATAAGGCTCTTGTTGGAGTTGACCCTACCTTTAAAGTGTCAGTATGTGTTGGTGGTCCGGGTATGCATCTTTCCAACACATAAGGCTCTTGTTGGAGTTGACCCTACCTTTAAAGTGTCAGTATGTGTTGGTGGTCCGGGTATGCATCTTTCCAACACATAAGGCTCTTGTTGGAGTTGACCCTACCTTTAAAGTGTCAGTATGTGTTGGTGGTCCGGGTATGCATCTTTCCAACACATAAGGCTCTTGTTGGAGTTGACCCTACCTTTAAAGTGTCAGTATGTGTTGGTGGTCCGGGTATGCATCTTTCCAAGTGTCAGTATGTGTTGGTGGTCCGGGTATGCATCTTTCCAACACATAAGGCTCTTGTTGGAGTTGACCCTACCTTTAAAGTGTCAGTATGTGTTGGTGGTCCGGGTATGCATCTTTCCAACACATAAGGCTCTTGTTGGAGTTGACCCTACCTTTAAAGTGTCAGTATGTGTTGGTGGTCCGGGTATGCATCTTTCCAACACATAAGGCTCTTGTTTGAGTTGACCCTACCTTTAAAGTGTCAGTATGTGTTGGTGGTCCGGGTATGCATCTTTCCAACACATAAGGCTCTTGTTGGAGTTGACCCTACCTTTAAAGTGTCAGTATGTGTTGGTGGTCCGGGTATGCATCTTTCCAACACATAAGGCTCTTGTTTGAGTTGACCCTACCTTTAAAGTGTCAGTATGTGTTGGTGGTCCGGGTATGCATCTTTCCAACACATAAGGCTCTTGTTTGAGTTGACCCTACCTTTAAAGTGTCAGTATGTGTTGGTGGTCCGGGTATGCATCTTTCCAACACATAAGGCTCTTGTTGGAGTTGACCCTACCTTTAAAGTGTCAGTATGTGTTGGTGGTCCGGGTATGCATCTTTCCAACACATAAGGCTCTTGTTGGAGTTGACCCTACCTTTAAAGTGTCAGTATGTGTTGGTGGTCCGGGTATGCATCTTTCCAACACATAAGGCTCTTGTTTGAGTTGACCCTACCTTTAAAGTGTCAGTATGTGTTGGTGGTCCGGGTATGCATCTTTCCAACACATAAGGCTCTTGTTGGAGTTGACCCTACCTTTAAAGTGTCAGTATGTGTTGGTGGTCCGGGTATGCATCTTTCCAACACATAAGGCTCTTGTTGGAGTTGACCCTACCTTTAAAGTGTCAGTATGTGTTGGTGGTCCGGGTATGCATCTTTCCAACACATAAGGCTCTTGTTGGAGTTGACCCTACCTTTAAAGTGTCAGTATGTGTTGGTGGTCCGGGTATGCATCTTTCCAACACATAAGGCTCTTGTTGGAGTTGACCCTACCTTTAAAGTGTCAGTATGTGTTGGTGGTCCGGGTATGCATCTTTCCAACACATAAGGCTCTTGTTGGAGTTGACCCTACCTTTAAAGTGTCAGTATGTGTTGGTGGTCCGGGTATGCATCTTTCCAACACATAAGGCTCTTGTTGGAGTTGACCCTACCTTTAAGGAAGGAAGGAAAGAAATGTTTTATTTAATGATGCACTCAACACATTTTATTTACAGTTATATGGCGTCGGACATATGGTTAAGGACCACACAGATATTGAGAGAGGAAACCCGCTGTTGCCACTTCATGGGCTACTCTTTTTGATGAACAGCAAGGGATCTTTTATATGCACCATCCCAAAGACAGGATAACACATACCACGGCCTTTGATATACCAGTCATGGTGCAGTGGCTAGAGCGAGAAATAGCCCAATGGCCCCACCGACGGGGATCGATCCCAGACCGACCACGCATCAAGCGAACACTTTACCACTGGGCTACATCCCGCCCGAAAAGATAATTAAGCATACCATTTGAGAGATTCAGTGGTAAGGCAAGATCCTCTGCATCTGTGGCCTTGAGAAGTTTAGCCCGAGCGGTCAAGTTGGTCAGCAGTTGGAAGCCCTGACAGGTTCCCCACAGTGGAAAATAATCTCCCTTGTCATTTGCCTGCAATGAACAAGATCAAACTATTTAACTGTAAAAACAAAACATGTTCATCAACTTAACATATTAATTTTAAATATTTTAATATTTTAGACATTACTTTTTTTTTTTTTTTTTCAATTTCAAGCAAATCACGAACATGCCGGGTGCCCCATTTATTTCGTAAAGTTCCTCCCTATATACAATTAACCAGGTTCTCCTTGAATGTGATTAATAAAGATATACATATGAGTGTTAGTGCTTGTTTCATAGTAATATACATTTTAATTAGTGCATGTTTGTATTTATGTTTTCTTTTATTATAATTAGTGTGTGTTGCTTAAGTGGTGTGTATTTACAATATTTAAACCTGGTTTGCGGATCTGGCCCCCAAAGCTACAAGCCGGGGGGTCCAGGTCTATTTTTCTACATTTGGTGCAAATTGCCATTTTTATCATAGTTTATATGTAATGTCAAAGGCATCATTGCACAAGGCAATGACCCCCTTGAAACACCAGTGTCTTAAGAATTTTTCTTTTTTGTTGGGCCGCTCTAAAGCGGCAAAAAATTCTATATCAATCCTTGAATAAACTGAATCTTTGAAAAGTGCCATTTCATTACATGGCTTATCTCCCTCTAATAATTTTCTAGTTGTCCATATTACCCATATCGCTTTACTCCAAAGAAAAATTCCTAACTGCGATGCATAATCTCCAGGCTTATGTTTTATGCCAAAAATCATGGCGTACGGGTTCAAACGAAATTTATTACCGAGAAGTTTTTTGAAGATTGGTTCAATTTGCTTTATAAATAGTTTTGTTTTGTTGCAGTGAAAAAAGGCATGCAAGACTGAGTCCACTCTGTTGCACACAAGGCACTCCGGAGTGGTCGCAATCTTCCAGTCATATAGATGTTTTCTGACTGCAATTACGTTTCTAATCATTTTATAAATTAAATCATAGTCGGGATTTTCAATGAAACCTGAATTTAATGTTTTCCAAATGTTTTGCCAGTTTATGGTTTCATTAAAGGCTATATTCCACCTGGTCTTAAATGATGCATCTTTGTAAGTTCTTAATAACAAGACTGCGTATATGTCTTTAGTTTTCGCGTCTGTCACGTCTTTTTTCGTGTCACCTACGTTGATACGAAAGATGGCATCTAAGTCACCATCACACCACTGGAACTTATTTCTGAATTTAAAAAAAATAATGTTTTGTAAATAAATATAAATTTTAAAGTTAAAAAAAAAATATATATATATATATATTTTGTTTTAAAATATATTGAGATGAACATTCATATGTGCAACTATAATCCAAGTTTCATTGATCTAGAAGTTATGGTTTGTGACAAATTAAGTTAAACATGAATGCTTAACATTGGAGTTAAAGACACATTTCCAGGAGACAATCAAATTGAATGCTTTTTCCAGGACATTCCAGGCCTGGATTTTAAAATCCCAAAATCCAAGGATATTCCAGGATTTCCAGGACGTGTAACAACCCTGATATCTCACCTTAGAGCACATTGTTTTATTCATTATTATTATTCTCAGAGTAAACCTGCTACATTTTTCCATTAGCAGCATGGGATCTTAAATACATGCATGCACTTTCCCACAAACAGGACAGCACATACCACATCCCTTGAAATACCAGATGTGGGGCACTGGTTAGGCTGGGAAAAACCCCAATCAGAGATCTGGTCTACTGAGATTGTTCAATGCTGAAACCAAAGCACCTCAATCAAATATTCAACCAGGTGGAGGGTGGGATTTAGCTCAGTCGGTTGAGTGCTCGCCTGAGGTACTTGTTCAACCAGGTGGAGGGTGGAATTTAGCTGAGTCGGTTGAGTGCTCGACTGAGGTACTTGTTCAACCAGGTGGAGGGAGGGATTTAGCTCAGTCGTTAGAGTGCTCGACTGAGGTGCTTGTTCAACCAGGTGGAGGGAGGGATTTAGCTGAGTCGGTTGAGTGCTCGACTGAGGTGCTTGTTCAACCAGGTGGAGGGAGGGATTTAGCTCAGTCGTTAGAGTGCTCGCCTGAGGTGCTTGTTCAACCAGGTGGAGGGAGGGATTTAGCTCAGTCGTTAGAGTGCTCGACTGAGGTACTTGTTCAACCAGGTGGAGGGAGGGATTTAGCTCAGTCGTTAGAGTGCTCGACTGAGGTACTTGTTCAACCAGGTGGAGGGTGGGATTTAGCTCAGTCGGTTGAGTGCTCGCCTGAGGTACTTGTTCAACCAGGTGGAGGGTGGAATTTAGCTGAGTCGGTTGAGTGCTCGCCTGAGGTACTTGTTCAACCAGGTGGAGGGTGGAATTTAGCTCAGTCGGTTGAGTGCTCGCCTGAGGTACTTGTTCAACCAGGTGGAGGGTGGAATTTAGCTGAGTCGGTTGAGTGCTCGCCTGAGGTACTTGTTCAACCAGGTGGAGGGTGGAATTTAGCTGAGTCGGTTGAGTGCTCGCCTGAGGTACTTGTTCAACCAGGTGGAGGGTGGAATTTAGCTGAGTCGGTTGAGTGCTCGCCTGAGGTACTTGTTCAACCAGGTGGAGGGTGGAATTTAGCTGAGTCGGTTGAGTGCTCGCCTGAGGTGCTTGTTCAACCAGGTGGAGGGTGGAATTTAGCTCAGTCGGTTGAGTGCTCGCCTGAGGTACTTGTTCAACCAGGTGGAGGGTGGAATTTAGCTGAGTCGGTTGAGTGCTCGACTGAGGTGCTTGTTCAACCAGGTGGAGGGAGGGATTTAGCTCAGTCGTTAGAGTGCTCGCCTGAGGTACTTGTTCAACCAGGTGGAGGGAGGGATTTAGCTCAGTCGTTAGAGTGCTCGCCTGAGGTACTTGTTCAACCAGGTGGAGGGTGGAATTTAGCTGAGTCGGTTGAGTGCTCGACTGAGGTGCTTGTTCAACCAGGTGGAGGGAGGGATTTAGCTCAGTCGTTAGAGTGCTCGCCTGAGGTACTTGTTCAACCAGGTGGAGGGAGGGATTTAGCTCAGTCGTTAGAGTGCTCGACTGAGGTACTTGTTCAACCAGGTGGAGGGAGGGATTTAGCTCAGTCGTTAGAGTGCTCGCCTGAGGTGCTTGTTCAACCAGGTGGAGGGAGGGATTTAGCTCAGTCGTTAGAGTGCTCGCCTGAGGTGCTTGTTCAACCAGGTGGAGGGAGGGATTTAGCTCAGTCGTTAGGTGCTCGACTGAGGTACTTGTTCAACCAGGTGGAGGGAGGGATTTAGCTCAGTCGTTAGAGTGCTCGACTGAGGTACTTGTTCAACCAGGTGGAGGGTGGGATTTAGCTCAGTCGGTTGAGTGCTCGCCTGAGGTACTTGTTCAACCAGGTGGAGGGTGGAATTTAGCTGAGTCGGTTGAGTGCTCGCCTGAGGTACTTGTTCAACCAGGTGGAGGGTGGAATTTAGCTGAGTCGGTTGAGTGCTCGCCTGAGGTACTTGTTCAACCAGGTGGAGGGTGGAATTTAGCTCAGTCGGTTGAGTGCTCGCCTGAGGTACTTGTTCAACCAGGTGGAGGGTGGAATTTAGCTGAGTCGGTTGAGTGCTCGCCTGAGGTACTTGTTCAACCAGGTGGAGGGTGGAATTTAGCTCAGTCGGTTGAGTGCTCGGATGAGGTACTTGTTCAACCAGGTGGAGGGTGGAATTTAGCTGAGTCGGTTGAGTGCTCGCCTGAGGTGCTTGTTCAACCAGGTGGAGGGTGGAATTTAGCTCAGTCGGTTGAGTGCTCGCCTGAGGTACTTGTTCAACCAGGTGGAGGGTGGAATTTAGCTCAGTCGGTTGAGTGCTCGCCTGAGGTACTTGTTCAACCAGGTGGAGGGTGGAATTTAGCAGAGTGCTCGCCTGAGGTGCTTGTTCAACCAGGTGGAGGGTGGAATTTAGCTCAGTCGGTTGAGTGCTCGCCTGAGGTACTTGTTCAACCAGGTGGAGGGTGGAATTTAGCTCAGTCGGTTGAGTGCTCGCCTGAGGTACTTGTTCAACCAGGTGGAGGGTGGAATTTAGCTGAGTCGGTTGAGTGCTCGACTGAGGTGCTTGTTCAACCAGGTGGAGGGAGGGATTTAGCTCAGTCGTTAGAGTGCTCGCCTGAGGTACTTGTTCAACCAGGTGGAGGGAGGGATTTAGCTCAGTCGTTAGAGTGCTCGACTGAGGTGCTTGTTCAACCAGGTGGAGGGAGGGATTTAGCTCAGTCGTTAGAGTGCTCGCCTGAGGTACTTGTTCAACTTGTTCAACCAGGTGGAGGGAGGGATTTAGCTCAGTCGTTAGAGTGCTCGACTGAGGTACTTGTTCAACCAGGTGGAGGGAGGGATTTAGCTCAGTCGTTAGAGTGCTCGCCTGAGGTGCTTGTTCAACCAGGTGGAGGGAGGGATTTAGCTCAGTCGTTAGAGTGCTCGCCTGAGGTGCTTGTTCAACCAGGTGGAGGGAGGGATTTAGCTCAGTCGTTAGAGTGCTCAACTGAGGTACTTGTTCAACCAGGTGGAGGGTGGGATTTAGCTCAGTCGTTAGAGTGCTCGCCTGAGGTGCTTGTTCAACCAGGTGGAGGGAGGGATTTAGCTCAGTCGTTAGAGTGCTCGCCTGAGGTGCTTGTTCAACCAGGTGGAGGGAGGGATTTAGCTCAGTCGTTAGAGTGCTCAACTGAGGTACTTGTTCAACCAGGTGGAGGGAGGGATTTAGCTCAGTCGTTAGAGTGCTCGACTGAGGTACTTGTTCAACCAGGTGGAGGGTGGGATTTAGCTCAGTCGGTTGAGTGCTCGCCTGAGGTACTTGTTCAACCAGGTGGAGGGTGGAATTTAGCTGAGTCGGTTGAGTGCTCGCCTGAGGTACTTGTTCAACCAGGTGGAGGGTGGAATTTAGCTGAGTCGGTTGAGTGCTCGCCTGAGGTACTTGTTCAACCAGGTGGAGGGTGGAATTTAGCTCAGTCGGTTGAGTGCTCGCCTGAGGTACTTGTTCAACCAGGTGGAGGGTGGAATTTAGCTCAGTCGGTTGAGTGCTCGCCTGAGGTACTTGTTCAACCAGGTGGAGGGTGGAATTTAGCTCATTCGGTTGAGCGGTCGCCTGAGGTACTTGTTCAACCAGGTGGAGGGTGAAATTTAGCTCAGTCGGTTAAGTGCTCGCCTGAGGTGCTCGCGTCGCAGGATCGAACCACCTCAGTGGATGCATTCAACTGATTGGGTTCTTTCTTGTTCCAACCAAAAAAGTTTGTTTATTTTGTTTAACGACACTACTAGAGCACACTGCTTTATTAATTATCAGCTACTGGATGTCAAACATTTGGTAATTTAGACATTTATTCTTAGAGGAGACCTGCTACATTGTTCCATTGGCAGCAAGGGATCTTTTATATGCACCATCCCACAGACAGGACAGCACATACCATAGCTTTTGATATACATGTACCAGTAGTGGTGCACTGGCTGGAACGAGACATATCTCAATAGGCCCACCGATGGGGATCAATCCCAGACCGACTGCATATCAAGCGAGCGCTTTATCACTGGGCTACGTCCCGCTTTGTTCCAATCAGAAGGAAGGAAATGTTGTATTTAACGACGCACTCAACACATTTTATTTAGGGTTATATGGCATCGGACATATGGTTAAGGACCACACAGATATTGAGAGAAAAAACCTGCTGTCGCCTCTTCATGGGCTATTTCTTTTGATTAGCAGCAAGGGATCTTTTATATGCACCATCTCAAAGACAGGATAACACATACCACGGCCTTTGATGTACCAGTGGTGGTGCAGTGGCTAGAGCGAGAAATAGCCCAATGGCCCCACCAACGGGGATCGATCCCAGACCGACCACGCATCAAGCGAACACTTTACCACTGGGCTACCTCCAGCCCGAAAAGATAATTGAGAGATTCAGTGGTACGGCAAGATCCTCTGCATATATGCACCAGCCCACAGATAGAATAACACATCCTATGGCCTTTGATATACCAGTCGTGGTGCACTGGCTGGAACGAGACATAGCTCAATACGCCCACTGACAGGGATCGATCCCAGATTGACCACACATCAAGTGAGCACTTTATCACTGGGCTACATCCCACCCTGTTCCAACCAGTGCACCACAACTGGTCAAAGTCTGCGGTATGTGCTTTCCTGTCTGTGAGAAAGTGCATATAAAAAGATCCCTTGCTACTAATGGAAAAATGAAACAGGTTTCCTCTGACGTCATAATTACCAAATGTTTGACATCCAATATGAATAGCTGATGATTAATTAATCAATGTGCTCTAGTGGTTTCGTTAAATAAAACAAACTTTTAACTCAACAAGGTGTGACAAAAACAGCAGTCCTGGATGTCTCCACTAACCTTAACAGCCAAGTCGTAGATCTGTCTTCCTGCCTTAGCATACCAAGATACTTGAATACCAACGTCTCCACCAGGGAACAGTGCTCTGTAATCAGAACATGATTCCAATGAAAACGAAGGAAATGTTTTATTTAATGACACACTGAACACATTTTATTTATGGTTATATGGCGTCTGACATATGGTTAAGGACCACACAGATATTGAGGGAGGAAACCCGCTGTCGCCACTTAATGGGCTACCCTTTTTGATTAGCAGCAAGGAATCTTTTAAATGCACCATCCCATAGACAGGATAGCACATACCACAGCCTTAATGTACCAGTCATGGTGTACTGGCTGAAATGAGAAATAACACAATGGGCCAACTGAAAAGGATCGATCCCAAACCGATTGCACATCAAGCGTGCACTTTACCACTGTGTTACTTCAGAAAAAATAATTGTATACCATCAATGTATATGAACTTAACTTATTACAGGTACAATCAAACATGCTTTACCTGCCATCAGTATTAAGCAGCCACATTTTCATTTCCCCAAATGATCTAGTACAGTATACACTGACCAGTGTATTAAGCAGGAGAGGGGAACAGGTGGGGAAAGGGGGGAGGGGGGCCAAATCATCAAATTTGGGGGGAAAAGATAGAGAGAAAGGAAATGAGCTAACCTGAACTTTTTTCACCATGTATTACCATCATTCTTCCCACAGTTGTAACCCATGCAGATATTTACAGGTGTATACATTTTGCCATTGTTGAGGAACTTTACCAATGGCAATTTATATCTCAGTGACAGCAATTGCCGTCAGTGCCATCATTAAGTTCGAGCCCTGAAATCAACCTGTCCCTCTCCCTGCAAAAATGGGAGACCATATGCCTATGGGCATCTGTCTTAAATGGCCACTTTTTTGATACTCACTTTGGTGGCTGTTTGACACTGGTTTAACTGTACATTAGAACATGTTTCCAGTTGCAAGAGCTTTTCTAACAATCAAAATAACACTTGAATTACATTAACTTGTTTAGAATATCAGCGTCTGTATATTCATTGTGCGTCTGATCATCCTAATGTTTTTAGTCGGTCAAACTGCATTAAAACGTTTACTCTAATATACAGATAAAACTATGCAAGTGACTGTTAGATACCATATATCTTCCAATGAGTTCTTTCAAAACATATCAATGAGGTTTCGTGTTTTTAGTCAATGAGTTGTAAGATAACTGACATTTAATGGACCCAAATGTAATATTCTACTTCTTACATAATCTCAAAAACCAAGTTTAGAACAAATTTGAATGTCTTTTCTAACTAAAACTTATTTGTGGCACTTGTACATGCAGTTGACATACTTATTATACAGCAATCAATTTCAGGTTAACTTGCAGTGGCAAATCTAGGGGGGGGGGGGCACCAGGCCCCACTTAAATATTGCAACAGTTATATATATATATATTTTTTTTTTTTTGTCTGTTGGAGTATCTGAGGAATCCCTTCGGGAACGTTTGTGGCTTTGGCCACATGTCACTGGACCCCCCAACTCCCAATATGGTTTTCTGGATCTGTCACTGACTTGTACATCACAGAAAAATTATAAAACATATTAAAACATTTACCCATTGATATGCGAAAACAGTTTCTTGTAATACTCATCAGATTCTTTGGTTCTGAAAGGACAGAAAAGAACACACATTAAATTCATATTTTACTGACATTAAAGAAAGAAAGAAAGAAGTGTTTTATTTAACGACACACTCAACACATTTTATTTACGGTTATATGGCGTCAGACATATGGTTAAGGACCACACAGATTTTGAGAGGAAACCCGCTGTCGCCACTACATGGGCTACTCTCCCGATTAGCAGCAAGGGATCTTTTATTTGCGCTTCCCACAGGCAGGATAGCACAAATCATGGCCTTTGTTGAACCAGTTATGGATCACTGGTCGGTGCAAGTGGTTTACACCTACCCATTGAGCCTTGCAGAGCACTCACTCAGGGTTTGGAGTCGGTATCTGGATTAAAAATCCCATGCCTCGACTGGGATCCGAACCCAGTACCTCCCAGCCTGTAGACCGATAGCCTGCCACGACGCCACCGAGGCCGGTTTACTGACATTAAATGCATACCGTGTTATTAATTTCATTTGTGATTTAAAATAGAAATAATATTAAGTTTGGATAAAAAACAAATATAACATTAATTGATATTTGATAACATAGCTATAATGAACAGAGGGTGAATACAGGAGATTATTAAATCATTCATCTACATACATTCCAATAATTCACGATCACTAATTTATGCAAAAATTAGATTTTTTATCTAATAAAATAAACAAAACAATCAAAACCAAAGCAAAAATATTTATCTACAGTAAATAAAAATTATTTTATAAAATCAAACCATGGGTGTAGGAAAGTGCCAAAAAGTGGGGTCACACATGCATATTATATATATATAAATACATGTATAAATATATAAAAATCATCGCCGCTTCCAACACCAGTGCAAACGAAAACCCAAACAAAAAAGCCTAAAATTTAACAAAACACTAAAATCCTGATTAAATACAGGGTTTTGTTACCTGATGGGTACAACCCTTGCCCCAGCTTGTTCCAGGTACTTTACATAAGTTGCTGGAATGAAAGTGTCAGCACTTGCATGTTTTGTTGCTTGGGCCAAAATTCCTGCAAAAATTATATATTCAAAGTTATTACATTAGAAAAAAATGTTTCAACTTGATTAATAAATCAAAATAACAAACTTTACATAAGTTGCTGGAATGAAAGTGTCAGCACTTGCATGTTTTGTTGCTTGGGCCAAAATTAATAAATAAAAATAACAAAACTAATAAAACTGTTATTTCATGCAATATAATTATAAGTACAAGTAACTATTATATGTGTTACTCTGGTTGGGGCAGGTGTGAGGGGGGGGGGGAGGGGTTTACTAATGTATATGTTAAATGTTTGGTGTCACTTATAGAAGGTCACAATTACATGTATGAGAAACCACTGTACTGAATGTGTCGACTTCTTTAAATATAAATTAGTATTATAATTATAATATACTGAAAACCGAATTTGCAACTGATTACACCAATCTAATTAAAATTAGCTCCAGTATTACATGTGGATCTAACAGCACCCTGTTGGAGCTCATGTCCAGTTGACCTTTCATTTGACCAATCAAAACCTTACTTGCAAAATCATGCCAGTGATTTGAAAAGAATTTGAAAACATTTGGGATTATGCCGAGGGTATACGAAATGATTTGGGTGAATTACAAAGTATGCCGGAAACTAATTGCAATATAAAACTTTATATAAAATTAGTTTCAAGGCAAAAAAACCAACCTGATGGTATAGCCATAAAATATGTTTATACTAGTATACAATCTAGAGTTTATCACTGCAGTTTTCCCCCGGTTTTTTCAATGCTGAAATAGATCAACAAGTTCACCTATTGCATAAATAGTCTTGCCCAATATTTTTTTAATTTGTATGCTCCCGAATAATGCTATAAAAGGCGAAGTGTAATTGATCAATATTTAAATTGTTATTTATAGATGAAAAGTCACCTGGACATGGAAGCCCACACAATGCTGTTAGATTTACTGATAGACCAGTAGAGCTAATTTTAATCAGATTGCTGATTACACACAACAATGAAATGTATAGAAGAATGTCATGGGAGTAACCAAAATTATTGATCCATTTTAAATGTGCTTCATTTTAACTTTAACAGATTTTCAAAACAATATCTCTAATTTATTTCTTTTTTCACTCATTTATTTAATATTTTTTTTTAAAAGACATTTTAAAAATCTACACACACTACTAAAATGACAGATTGGGTTTGAGCAAAACAAAGATTCCTGGGAGGTATATAACCTATATATGTATGTGAAACCAGGAAGTTATACAAAGTGATTACGGTATGTATTCTGTTATACAATACATGTACAGTAATAGGATACTTAGGCTTGTTAACTTTGAGCAAGCCTCAGGTGATATTTAAAAAAAAAAAAAGCAAAACAAGCAAAAAAAGTATTAAATTAGATTTAGATGTATTACATAATAGACATTTAAAGTGACGAAAGAATGTAAATGAACCAAAAACCAAAATATGGTACTACTTTTATAAATTTAAAATTAAGAAGAAAAAAAAGAGAAGAAAATAAGAAAGAGAATAACTTCCTGGTCAAATATTTAAATTAACTTGTAACTTATCAATTTAATAGTTATGTTAAATATTATCTGAAGTTATATAATCAGACACATACTTACCAATAATAGGCCTGTTATTTATCTTGACTGATACACCAACTACTAAACCAAATAAAGTAAATACTGTCAAAGATGAAACAACTAAAACGCTATTCATGTTTCTCCTGTACTGTGGTCTGATCTACGGGTACATGCACTGACACTAAACTATCATGTGCCTGTGAGTTATTAGGTCATGCATTAGTGACACTTTAGTGGCAGGGTGCTTAAGCTATCAGCTTTAAGTCTGGTAGGTTCTGGGTTCAAATCCCAGTTGAGTATCCAACCCAGTGTCAGTTTAAATGACTCATTGGGGAGATGTAATGCCACGACACTAATTTCATTCCTCGGAAATCATTTAACCATGTCCTGGACAGACAGCACAGATATCTGAGGAAGGAAGGAAATGTGTTATTTAACGATGCACTCAACACATTTTATTTACGGTTAAATGGCACCACACAGATATAGAGAGAGGAAACTCGCTGTCGTAATTTTATGGGCTACTCTTTTTCATTAACAGCAAAGGATCTTTTATATGCACCATCCCACAGACAAGATAGTACATACCATGACCTTTGTTACATCAGTTGTGGGGCACTGGCTGGAACAAGAAATAGCCCAATGGGGCCACTGGCAGGGATCAATCCTAAACCGACAGTGCATCTAGCGAACAGTTTAGATATTTGAGGTGTGTGCTTGAACTCTTAAGGGATGTAACCCCCCACCCCCACCCCCACACACAAAAGAAGATAAAATAAAATAAAATAAAATAAATACATGCAGTCACTAGTCTGTATCATTGTCTGGGGATACAAAATACTTCTATCATTACATTTCAATTTATTTTAGTGCTTTTATCAATTTAGGATTCAAGCACACCGTCCTGGGCACATACCTCAGTAATCTGGGCTATCTGTCCAGGACAGGGATTAGTAGTAGTTGCTAGTAGTTAGTGAGAAAGAAGTAGTTCTTTTAGTGGTCCTTCACCTCCCCATGCAGCTGTTAAAATTCACTCTGTGCGAGAGACGGTACCAGGATCGGAACTCAGTACCTACCAACCTAAAAGCTGATGGCTTAACCACTACACCACTGAGGCCATTTTATTTTTATCAGAGATGTTATTAAATAGGTTTGATCATGTTTAATTATAATTTTCACACAGGCACATAGTAATCATAAAGTGGAATTTTTTGTTTATAAATGCTTACAAAATTGTGATTTAAAAAGAAAAGGGTTCTCCTGGGCAGGGGACAAGGACCCTTAGTCAAATAACAGGAAACTCCTGTGGAAAAACAGGAG
The DNA here is from genome assembly GCF_016097555.1 of Gigantopelta aegis. NCBI lineage: Eukaryota > Metazoa > Mollusca > Gastropoda > Neomphalida > Peltospiridae > Gigantopelta > Gigantopelta aegis. The sequence goes on from NC_054706.1 coordinate 54,530,789, forward strand.
GGTTGACAGGTCTGGTCGACCATTTATCCAGGGCCATACCCTGATCAAAATCCTAGGGGTGGATGGGGGGCACTACTTTTTATAAACAAATGAAACACTATACAAATTAAACCCTGAGATTCTCGGGGGGGGGGGGGAGATGGGGGTGGGTGGGGGGCGGCAACTGGCGCCACACACACACACACACACACACACACACACCCCGGAGGATACGACCCTGTTATGTGGGGGAAAAAATAATTTTAAAATCCTGGACTTGTAATAAAGTATTTACGGTTAGGGAATTCCCCCAAATTTGTGCAAGTCATGTTACACAAAAGAAACTTCTTATCAGGACAGGGTCTTTCTGAGATCTGCTAAATATAGTCATTTGAGTCAACATTTTACTCCATCAAATTTTCTCGCAAATAAACTAGATATACTGAATACTTGGATGGTTACCAGTTTAAATATACAAGAGACCATTGTGTTTTGTTTGTCTGGTAAGTTATTCCTCTCAAAATCCTGGAATAAATTGCATTTTTATTGCTGTATTTAACGATTTTACAATATGAATATTATATATGAGATGATTAAATGTTCTTTTTTTATTCCTTTCTTCATGTAACAAGCCCCCAAACGTTTTGGAATATATTATAAAAACAATGCATTAATGTACATGTAAGGAGAAATTTTATGTGTAAACAGGATGTTATTTTGTTGCTTACTTGAGTGAATCAGACTCATTGGGGTTTTCCACAAATCAGTTTTACACAATTACATCAAAGTCTATGGAACAGAAATAATGCATAAGTGTTGGAAGCTGGAGGGGGTCGGGGTGTAATGCCCCCCCCCCCCCAAATGTTTTAGAATATACATTTTTCAAACTAAAAAAAAAGTTCCCTGACTAAATTAAATTATTTTATTACATGTATTTTAATTTTATTTTTATTTTTATTTTTATTATTATTATTTTATTTTTTTTAATTACCATAAAACTGTAAGTAATTTAACTCACATTTAATTTTTAAAATATTATTTTGCAGCTCCCAGTCGTGCGCTAACTGAAAAGGTACATCTTAGCATCAAAATGATCCTCTCAGCGTGGAACATGTAACAGAAACAAAATGGCTGAAAGTAAAAACAAAAAAGCATCTTCATGTCCGTTACAAACAAAACTTGACAAAATCCTCAGAAATCAGAAACAAATCTTTGAAGAACTTATTTCGATCAAAAGACAACTAAAGATATCAGCACAATGTACCAGGATGATAAAACAGAGCACAGACCGACAGTTGTCAGAAGTGCAAGAGAAAACCACAAAGAATGTAAGGAATGTGGAGATGACAGTTCTTGGGCTGACCGCGGTGTTGGATCACGTGCAGGAGCGATTAGTACAGCTAGAATTAACACAGTACGACTCTTCAAAAGGTCCTAGTTCAACAAGCTCTCTTTCTTCTACTGATGAGGAAGCTGACTTTTTAAAGACAGGAGAAAGAAAACTAGGTTTGTAATAAATATAATGTGTGATATCAGTTTTATACATACATGTAGCTCTATCCATAATTTGTTGCATTTGTTGCTAAGGATTCTTGATAATGAATCTTTTAATATCTTATTAATGTACAATAGAAATACATGTACTACAATAATTATCTCATGCTTTGGTTACCAATTTTCAGTTTAATTAGTTTTCGTGTTTATATCCAATTATTAAAGTTGAAGAATGTTGTCTTGGGCACACACCTGGGGTATCTTGCCCTTCTTTTCTGGACATTGGTGAATAGTTTGTGATTAGTCAGAGAGAAGTCATGTGTAGAGACATTACATGATATGAAAAATATATTTTTGAACTGTTGAAAGTGTGTGTGTGTCTGTGTCTGTGTGTGTGTGTGTGTGTGTGTGTGTGTGAGAGTGAGAGAGAGAGACAGACAGACAGAAACAGCGACAGAGAGAGAGAGAGAGACAGACAGAGACGGCGACAGAGAGAGAGAGAGAGAGAGAGAGAGAGAGAGAGAGAGAGAGAGAGAGAGAGAGAGAGAGAGAGAGAGAGAGAGAGAGAGAGAGAGGAGAAATGGAAAGAAGAGATAAATAGCTGATAAAACAAATCAGATGGGTACAATGTACACTCATTTTCTTCTTCTTATTCCTCTGCAGACTGTACAAGACCTGAGCAGACCTGTAACCACAATGGAGGGCAGCTACACAGCAATCAAAAGTGGCTGCGAGAGAACCACCTGTTGCTGGTCAAAGGGATAGACACCACAGGTTGCCTTCTTCTCGATTATCTTGTGCAGGAACACATCCTTTCTGACACAGATGAAGATGATATCTCATCCCACAGAACACGGAAGGACAAAACCAGAGAGTTACTATTCAAAATGAGGCATGCAGATAACAAGAAAATTTGCCAGTTTGTTAAACATCTTCAGAAAGATTTTCCTCATTTAGTACGGAGCTTCTCTAATGATTCTGAAACCGGAGAAAGGAACAGCTGTGTTGCCTGTGACGTTGTGCAACAAGTGAATGTAGACGATGCAATTGATGTCTTGTTGCAAGAAGCCGTTGTTGACGATGATTTGTATGAAAAAATATGGCGATGTACCACGAAAAAGAAAGGTTGGAGCAGGCTCCTTAAAAATATGCATCATACCAGAATGCCAAAATGTTTGTCAGTTCTTGCACAAGCACTGGCGCAAAAGTATCCCCAACTCTGCAAACGTATCACAGAGTCTGGCATAGAGACACTGGAATGTTGTTACAAGCGAAAAACATCTTCATCCAGTATCTGCTGTGAAGTCAGAGATGGAACAACAATTCGTAAAATGTCTACTGGGCTCAAGAGTCGAAATGGAATACCAATATTTGGGAACAAAAAATTTACACAACTGTATCAAAAATACAGAATGAAGAAACCACCACAGAAATGGCTAGTTTGAGATTTATGCTGTGCTGCAGAATACATTTTAAACAAAAACACTTGTCTTTGTTTCATCAAAAAAAAAAAAAAAATTAAAAATCTTCAACAGCATCTTCAATTAAATGCATTTAATATATTACATCTATTTAGTAAATAAACTGGTAAAAAAAAAAAAAAAAAAAAGGTTTTATATAGAAATCCTGAGTCATCTAAAAATAATTAACGGTATATTGGCCTTTTTTATATTGTCATTTTGTGTTGTCCAAACTAAGGAGCATGGAACACCATTTATATTTATCTCATTTGCATAATCTAAATTTTCCTGAAACAGACTATAAATTAATAGGAAGTGTTTGTTGTCCAGAACTTACAAAAAGTCAGATCCATTACCCGTTGTTGTTTCTGTGAATATTAACGACAGAAGTGGTTGTTTTAATGTTTGCTGCGCCGACAAATATTTTTAAAGAAATATTTTAACTTTAAAATATAACACAAATGCTTAGTGTACACCTACATATACAAAGGACAGTTATACAAAATGTATTTCTAATGTGCCAAGTGGAAAGAATTTGAAGCCCGTGTTCATTTGGAAGACCTTGACTTTTTTCCAGTGATTTGTTCTATCCAGTTGAACTTGAAACATATAACGAAACTCTGGATAAGAACTTGTATAATTCATTATATTTTAATCAGGAAACTTCTTGAGTGTGGGATTGATTGAATTGCCCTTATCATTAATAAATATAAGAATAGAAAATATGTATGGATGAAATGTAACTTTAATGTATGGATATACTTTGAATTTCTTTACAAAAAATATGTCATATCCAGTGTCCAGTTTTAAGAATTACAACCGTCATTTTAAATTATACACAGATTATAACAATGGAACAATCACATTTGCTTAACCCTCATGTAGCGTGACGGTGCGCAGTGTGTCATCAATTTAATTACACTGTGGACATGAAAAGGTTCAGTCTGTGACGCTATTCCAGCACAGACATGAAACGGTTAGGAATTGAGTCAAAGGAACAGGAATAATTATGACACCAGCTGTTTTATAATTTTCCTAGGTTTTTTTGTGCTTTTATTTTTCTCTGAAATGTATATTTTAACCTTTAAGCCATCCAGTAACTACAGATGTGGACCACCACAAACATAGTGACCTACAGGAGTGTGTCTGCAGCTGAATGTCAAACCCTCAAGACAGTGTAGATGGTAGTAATGACCATTACGTTGGTTAAAAGAACAATTATTATCCATATGGGCAGAGAGAAGTGGGGAAAGAAAAATGATCTTTCCCTATGGGAAAACCCCCAAACATTTCTTCCCCATGATATGTTTTGATGTCATAAACTGCTTCACTATAGGCAGTTAATTGTGTGTATGAATAGCTTCCATGATGGAAGTCATTTCAACAACTAACTTATGTCATCAGTGGTACATCACAGCTGTGACACAACGCTGTCTCGTGTTCTCAGCTTGCGAACTTATTTTCAATAACAGTATTGTTCGAAAATATTCCATAAAATGATAAATCTTGATAATGGTTAATAAATAGAATACCCGCTACTCAGCAATACTGTTTATCTGGCACGAGTGAATTGATGCTGTCCTTCCTGAGCCAAGTAGCGAGTTGGGTATTCTCTAATTCCTGTTTAGCATCAATCACCATCTTCCCCAAACAACAATGTATAATGATAAGTTATGTTTCAAAGACATAACTGCAAAACAGTAACCATGGTCCTAATGGATACTGCTATTTCCAAATACATAAGATTTGAGAAGTTTCAAGGCTCAAAACTTGATGGCAGCACAGATAGTAATTGATGTAGTTGTGATATGAATTGTCATAGGTTATGGGCTTTTATAAAGTTAACCTAAATTCAAGCCCTAATATTTGTATATAAGTAATCACCAAAATTTTATTGTTTAACTTTTACTCTGAAAAGCTTAAAATTACCCAAAGATTTATTAGTTAATTTATGTTATATTTAGCACATGCTTCTCTATTAATTCATATTAATGTAAAAAAATTAATGCTTATATTGTATTCAAGACATTAATTTCACTTAAGAATTGACTACAATTATTTTTTGGTTCATGCAAGTATGAACCGAAAAATAATTGTGGTCAAATCTTATGATTAAATTTATATGCATACTTTAACAATACATAACTGAATTTATTTTGTTTAGCTTTAAATACGCCTGTAGTATTGGTTGTGTAAACTTCATTGATACTTATATCGCGTAAGAATGCAAACGTTCATTCACCATTATTTGAATCAGGTGATTTGTTGTAATTTTGATAAGCGACGCCATTTCCTCTAGCTGCTGTGCATTTTTACGGATCATTTAGTTATATTGGAGGAATTGTCCTATTCGTGTTTAGTTTATATTTTATGAAAGTGAATGAAGGGAACGAGTCTAACATTTATGCTGTTGGTGGAACCGTTTAATTTTCGCCCAACAGCTGTAAAACATCGCTTACAAGTAAGTTACAGGCGTGAAGTTTCCTACATGATTTCTTTGGCCACCGACCGAGACTCATGTCATGATTAGCGAAGAGGTGGGGTTTTCTTGGGTTTTTTAAATCAATGCGTATAGATCTACATGTCTACTCTGCTATTGCAGTTATATTTAGCATGTTTCTGTATTAATTCATATCAATGCAAAATTTTAATGTTTATATATTTGCTCAACACATTAATTTCACAAAGTTTTATTACTGAAGTTATGTTATATTTATCACATACTCAAGGAATTATGTTTCACAAAGATTTATTAATACTTAAATTGTTATATTTGGCACAGACTTGCATAAATTATTATAAGATCACACAATTGTCAAACCTTAAAGGAAGGGACAATTAAGGCATTTGGCCTGGTATGCATATTCAACAATATATAATGCACATTATTGCTTAATATCAACAAGTATAATCGTATAGTTAATTAATAAAACGGTTAAATGTGACGGCTATTATATATAGTGGGCGTAGCCATTTTGTACCATATCAGTGAGTATGCCCTCTGGCGAGTTGGTGGTTACATAATACTTAACGTGTAACATCAGGAATGAGCCTTAGAACTAGAGAAATAGTCATACATTGCAATGTTCTGTTATAATACACATCCCAGTAAGCCAGCAATAAGTATATCCATATATATATAATATTTTTCAATACAAAATAAAATACCATTGTCATACAATGTTTTGTCCATGCATTAGCCTACGTACTGAAATGATACACAGAGTGTTTTCTTAGTTAATTGGTCTATGCTGTTAGTTGCTTCTACCTGTGATTCCTGATTGGCAGGTGTGTATTTGATTGGTAACCAGACGAGCCAATTAATTGACGCTGTCTAGACACAAAAATACATACCGGTATTGTGGAATATTACCTGTCACCCCTAAAATGGTAATGGTTTATTACTGTAAATAGTTCTGTAAAACTATTGATTAAGTAGACTTTTCCATCTAAAACCACAGAACTGACCAATTACTTAGTCCCAAAGAAAAGAAAATTATCACTTGGGTATCGTGGGTTGTCGTTTTTGTTCCAACGTAGCATATCAATAGGCCTAATAGTGTACATTTTTCTTTTGGATTATTTAACAGAGAAAAATACTATAACCATGGGCGTACGACCCGGGGGGGTGGGGGTGGGGGGCGGGGGGGGGGGGGGGGGGGGGGGGGGGGGGGGGGGGGGCAATTGCCCCCCCCTGGCCCCCCCCAAATTCGGGGAAAACGGGGGAAAATTTGGGCACATTTTATCTGGGTAAAATTTCGGGCAAATCAACCCCTCCAGCCCCCCTAAATCAAAGAGTCCCCATACGCTCATGACTATAACCCCATTTTGTTCTGTTAAACTTAATGCAACTTGAAATATATTTAGTTAAATAGTTTATTATATTATTACGTCATTTATGCTGTTTTACAAGTCAGGTTGATCAAAGAGAAGCGCCTTGTCGAAAATTACTGCTTTTGTTTACACTGTATATACAGGAGATGATATACATGTATTACTTAAACATGGTTATTACTATACTTGTCAAATCAACTGGAATTAAACATTATGTGTTCAATAAATCAAATGTATAATAAAACAAATACCAATAAATTACATTTACTTCATAGTAAATGCATTAATTGGAGAACAGTGTGTGTTCTGAACTAAAATAATAGTTTAGTAGAATACTGTAGAAAATATTCATTTTGTAGCCTCATTCCAAACCACTGAAATAAATACATTGTCTGGTAATCAGGAAACATTTAGTGTTATAAATTTTAATTATCAACAGGAGCTAATCATTTTGAAAACTTATTAGCAACTATCATTTAATGATTTAGAATCATGCAGTGATCTTTGAAATGTGCACAGTGAACTGCAATGCGATACTGAACAAACAGTTTCTTTGTGACCACAATACCCAGCTGGTGACCTATAGGCTGCTAAACATTTATCAAGCAGGGCAATGCGATACTGAACAAAAGGTTTCTTTGTTACCACAATACCCAGCTGGTGACCTATAGGCTGCTAAACATTTATCAAGCAGGGGCTAGCTCTGGTAATTGTCAAATTTGCCAATTGGGAATTTTACAAACAACTGACAATTTTTATTTTCATTTGGTGAAATTATTTGATGTAATTTTATTTTCATTTGGTGAAATTATATGATGTAATAATTGATATTTTGTTAAAAAATAACTGGGTTTCTGCAATTTTTGATGTTTAATTTTTAAGATAATTTGATGAAAAATTCTGCTCACCCAGAGCTATCCCTGTTCAGAAGTTTACAATTCCCTTTTTACTATTAAATCCCTCAACAAACACATTGATGATTTTTAATGTGTTTTTATTTTTTTTGTTACTCATTCATCACTGTTATTACTGTATTAATACGAAAATCAAGTACAGGGCTCAAACTTAACGATGGTACCGACGGCAATTGCCATAGTTGCAATATGAATTGTCGTCGGGCAGGGGCTTCACTGGTGGCATTTTTTTGCCAATGGATAAAAATTATTGGCATTGATTGAAGGGACTATTTTTGTTTTTTATATTTGTTGCAAAAGTTACCTATTTAAAATTAATAATGGCAGTTTCAAAATTAATGTCGGTGAGCATTTTGCCAGTGGCAAAAACATTTCAAAATTGCCGTAGGAAACAAATTCTTAAGTTCGAGCCCTGGGGGCCTAATTCACTAGACTCTCATAACTTTGCGATCTCGCAGTGCAATGCTAAAAGACTTGCAAAGAGAATACTTTGTTGTCTAGCAAAGCCCAAGAGACCTTTGTGAATTAGGACCCTGAAATGTATTACTGTAGAATACTTTATTTTCGGGGAATCAAATTTTCGCGATTTAATGAAAATGGGTCAATTCGCGAACATTTATTTTCGCGAATCTCCCAACCCCCCATCAATAAAAAAACAAAGTACAGATGTCAATAATTTTGTTTTAAAAACGGAACTTAATTTTACCGGTTGTTACGCTAATCTGTAGAACTAATCCTACATGTACACACGAAAAAAGAAAAAAAAGTTTGTTTTATTTAACGACGCCACTAGAGCACATTGATTTTTTTATCTTATCATCGGCTATTGGATGTCAAACATATGGTCATTCTGACACTGTTTTTAGAGGAAACCCGCTGTCGCCACATAGGCTACTCTTTTTACGACAGACAGCAAGGGATCTTTTATTTGCGCTTCCCACAGGCAGGATAGCACAAACCATGGCCTTTGTTGAACCAGTTATGGATCACTGGTCGGTGCAAGTGGTTTACACCTACCCATTGAGCCTTGCGGAGCACTCACTCAGGGTTTGGAGTCGGTATCTGGATTAAAAATCCCATGCCTCGACTGGGATCCGAACCCAGTACCTACCAGCCTGTAGACCGATGGCCTGCCACGACGCCACCAAAGCCGGTATGTACACACGAGTGCTATACACATAAAACAATAGTTTTTCTGCTTTAACCAATCAAGACTTTATTGTTTACAAGTTAATAACCTTACAGAAGGTGCTTACCGCATGCAGTTTTTCTTAATCATTATAATTGTTATAGCCCAGTCCAGATTTTTTCACTTCCACATTTTTAATATACTGTGATAATGCATGTTTACTTCCGTTGTTGAACACGTGTAGACTGTCCGATGAACTGATCGCTAGCACATGCGAAGGAAAACAGCATAAAGCTTTTTAGTGTTAGTATTGTTATATTATGATGTATGTACTTATCATCGTGTTCTTGACTTAAAGTTTTAAACAGCTTTTGTGTTTTGTGGTTTGTTCCATGACAGGAGGGAGCACCGCTTTGTTACTACTAGTCTCGTACATCGGAAACTAATGTGGTATAGTTGAACGAGACTACACATTTTAATTTTTTTTGTCGGCCTTTATTTTCGCGTGAAATATATTTTCACGAATTTCATTCACACGCGAAAATAAATTCCACGCGAAAATAAAGTATTCTACAGTAGTTTACTCAACAAATTTAAGTCTTAGACTGTTCCAAATTGCATTCTGTCACAAGTTGTCTTGTCCAGTGGTAACCTGGATAATCAGTCTCAACTTATTTCCATGCCTGCTCATGCCATCAAGATCTTCCATGCTTACTTGTGTGCTGTCACACATTTTGTGTGTAATTGAAAAAATAATCCAGCTCAAATGATCCATCATTCGAAAAAACACGTTTAAAATTTTCTATCATATGACTTGATTCCATGGTGATGCTAGGAAAGGTATGGCTGCTTTTTCGAGCTGAAAGATAAAATTTTAAAATAGTTTACCAACTCATGAAAGCTGCCCCATTTCACTTTTCCTTCAGCCAGAATTGAAAATTGGATAGTTAACAGAATTTTGTCAACACCAGTATATGGCATGGCATTTTACTGAAGGGGTCAAAAAGAATTTGTTCAAATATTTTTAAAGGTAAAATTTGGTCTTTGCCCTTAAAGATGCTAAATTCCCAAGTCATTCAAGGAAAACAAAATCTTCAAATTGTGATTAGCAACTACTATTTAACATTTTAAAATGGTGTTGCATTTTCGGAAACTTTCATAGTGAATCGTGACACAATTCTGAACAAAATGATCCCTGTATTAAATATATTAAATACCATACAGCACCTAATGAATGTACAGAAAACAGAAGAAAAAATTAAGAAACAAAATAAAAATGTAGCAAGTCCTTTTATCCTACTATTCAGATGGTCTATTTAACAGATTGGAGATAACATTTAACACACAAGAAAAACACTTTTTATGTTTACGGCTGATATGGAAAATATACCAGTACATTATTGCTAATTTTGATGGAATCTGTGAAAATTTCGAGAGGTGTTAAGAAATGATTTTGAAAAGGTATGTTAAAGCCAGACTACCTTTTAACTAGAAATATGCTAAATGACAGCATGTAATACCAACAAGCAGATATGTTGGTACCATGTCTTGATTCACAAACTTATTTGAAATTCATATGGTATATTAATGTGAGATCTTCAAAAAAAGAAAAAAAAACATCTTGGAAACAATACCGGTACATTTTTAAAACCTAAGACTCATAAGCTTATTTCAAATTTGTATATCATAATGTTGTATATTCAACATTAATTGTGCATAAAATTGTTAAATACATGTATTTAAAAAAATTGAAAACTTATATTGATACCTTCATTCACAAAAAAGTTGGCAAAGTACTGAGATACTTTGATAGCTGCATATTCATGATCTACATGTTTCTGGGGATTCCACCAGAAAATGTTAAGTTCGGGATGCCACTGGCTGCCATAAAATGGGTACTCGAAAGCTGAAAATACAGACATGTATAAATTACCATCATTTTTCAAATTGCTATAAAAACATGACCTCATAAAAATTACAAATGGAAGGATGAGTTTGAAAATCGTTCCCAGCAGACTGAGATCTCAGCAACTAGAGTGAGCAGTGACATATTAATCTGCCTTAAAATTTGGGAGAGGGATGTGTAATCTTCAGAGTTGGGGAACCAGTGCACCCCTGCCTCGTCTCCACTAGTGACACCTACAAGTTAGGATTAACAGAAGCAGTCTCAAAAAGAATAAAGTTGTTTTTTATTTCAATAAGAACTGTTAAATAAATTCACACTTTAAACAGATGATGTTTAAAAGGTGTTATGCCAGATGTATATGGAAAATTACATGTATACTGAAGTCATATTTTCAAAAGTATGCCCTAAAATAAACAAATTGAGATTTTACAATAATTAAAAAACTCTCAAACACACAAACATTGTTTTTAAAAGAAGAAGCCAAACAAGAAACAGACCGTGATTTTTGATGAAAAAACTAAACTTTACCTTCCATTGTTGATATGAATGAAATCTGTTTTCGATCTTTGTTTGTCGAGAGGACTCTGTAAAATGACGTCAGGGATTCAGTCTTTTCAAACGTCTGAAACAAGTGTAATAGATATTCATAGTAACTTATAAAAGCATTTTGCTTTAAAGCGTAAAAGAAAATTCATAATGTAATTTGTCATGTTACAAATAAGCTACATTGGACATTCACAGTAATATAAAAAAACCAATTAAAGCTAAATTTTATGTATGGTGTCATACAGAGTAATAAAGAAAATAATAACAAGCATTCTGAGAGTACTGCTAAAGCAATAACAGGCATGTGATTCTTTCACTAATTGGCGGAATTCCGCTTTTTAAAATTTTTTCCTTTCATTCATTTTGCTTGCATTATGCACTCGATTAGGTGCCTTCGGCACGCATGTATCATTTTCAACTTTTTAAGAAATGTTTCAATCACATGCCTGAATAAGTCCACTACCAGGTGCAAACAATATTTGCATTTCCTAAGTTCAAGGGCAAGAACTCTATGAAAAATGGGTAAATTGCCATGAAAGTAAAACTTGATCTGTAACAGAACATGATAAAGCTTTACACAAAATGTCTGCTCAATATCTTGAGGCATTGCAAAAAAACAAGTCTGGAAAACAAACATTTATAGTTCCAAAGTTCAAGGGCCATAACTCTGTCAAAAATGAGTAAATCATCATAAAGTAAAATTTTATCTGTAACAGAACATGATAAAGCCATAGATACTTGATGACAGGATAATAAACCATTTCCAAATGACATTTGTACATGATACAGTGGTTACCGCTTTGAGTTAGCCACTATGATTGAAAGCCCAATGTCCGATAAACATTCAGTACTATTTTTGTTTTGTTTTATTTTGTTTTAACAGCACCTTATTCTAAGCATTTTATTCCCGGCCAGGATGAAGTGAGGATTTTACCCCGCCCATAATGCAAATTTTAACACACAAAACTACATGAGAAAAATGTAAAAATAAGTACAAAATTAATTTTACAGATTAATTTGTATCATATGCTTGTTGAAAAATACGTTATGACATTGATATAATCAGGTATTAAAAACATTTCATCAGGACCATAAATTATACAGTTTGACCAAGTAAATTTTTTAATTACTTTGTATAATATCTACATATGACATTTTATTGCAACTTTATAAACCAGTTTACAGATTTAAAAAGTTTAATTAATTATTTTTCAATTATTTTAAGTCTGTTTTCAAATATATATTTTTGCATTCAGTCTTGGAAAAACGCTTGTAACAATATAGGCTATGTGTTAGTGGTTGAGACGCTAATTTATGGAAATAAAACAAGCTTTCTGATAATTATTGTAAATATTCATCATATTTTAAATTTCATGATACAATTATACTACTTGTATTATTATTATTATTATCTTTCTCCTTTTTTTTTCTTTCTCTTTGACCATAGCAATAATTTTAGGGGCTTGTATGTAGGCTAGTGCGTGCCTTGGAGGGTTCTTTTGAGGGGTATATTGTGGTATATTGAGAATAACTAAATTATCCTGTCATCAAGTGCCTATGGATAAAGCTATACACAAAATTTCTGCTCAACTTCTTGAGGCATTGCAAAAACAAAAGCCTGGAAAACAAATATTTGTATCTCCAAAGTTCAACGGCCATAACTTTGTCAAAAATAGGTAAATCATCATGAAAGTACATGATAAAGCTATCCACAAAACTTTAGCTGAATATCTTGAGGCATTGTGAAAACCCCCATCTTTAACCTATATGTGGGACAGATGGATGGACAGATATACAGACAGACAGATGGACAGAGACAAAACCTATAGTCCCCTCTGGTTGACCAGTAGGGAACTAATAGCATGTAGCATATATGTTCTCAAATGCCCAATGTCTATAGCTGATGTGCTACATTCTTAAAAACATAAAAATGTATGAAAATTGTTCAAGATATACTAAACATTGTAAGCTGAATGAAAATGATAATTTCTGTATTTATTTTGATTACTTGATTACCATTAAAACATATATTTAATTTTTTTCTATGAAAATTAAAAAATCAACTTGAAATTGTTACAAATTGTAAAATGAATGAACATGATAACATCTGTATTTATTTTGGTTACTCGATTACCATTAAAACATACATTAAAAAAAAAAAAGATTTTGTAAGGAATATTTTTATAAACATTTTACTTGTTTTAAAAGCTTATGCTAGCATTCAATCCATCCCTCCTAGTTTGTTTATTCAGTCATAAAATGTTAATAATTTGTGTATAGATTTTACAATTTTAAAAATATTAACCTCTTGCCAAATACCCCAGTGATGTGCATTGTATGTCACTGGAAGTGATGTTAGACTGTGTTGAATATCAGCAGGAAGATTTCCCATCAGACGACTCGATTTATAAACTGAAATAACAAATAGATGCAGTAAAATACTCTTACAATGAACCGGAAGGGACCATGGTAGTTAGTTCGCTATAGCAGTAGTTTGTTGTACACATTTGCATAAGTTGGTCATTAAAATATAGGGATATAAAATGGGACTTTACAATCAGTTCGTTCTATGCAGTTGTTCGTTCTAAGCATGTTCATTTTAAATTTACTTTACTGTATTATTATTAAACATTTGTTCACCATCTTTTTAAAAAAACCCACCTAACAACCTGAGTTTGCTGTATTACAACAAACCATTTATATCGTATTTTATTTTTTATAAATAATAAAATTCATGAAATGCAGTTATTTCATCACTTGTGTTTGTTATCTGGTATTTTGTATGTACTGTAATAAAAAACATAAGTCCATTCTCAGAGTAACATGTATCAAAATATATCTAGAAATGTTTAAAAGAACATAAGTTTGCATTTTATACATTAAAGTTAAAGTTTGTTTTGTTTAACGACACCACTAGAGCACAATGATTTATTAATCGTCGACTGTTAGATGTCAAACAGTTGGTAATTTTTACATTTAGAGAGGAAACCCACTACTAGTTTCCATTAGTAGCAATGGATCTTTTATATACACCATCCAACAGACATGATAGCAGATACCACACACTTTGATAAACCAGTCGTGGTGCACTGGCTGGAACAAGAAATAACCCAATGGTCCCACCGACGGGGATCGATCTTGGACTGACTGTGCATGAAGTGAGTACTTTTACACTGGGCTACGTCACACTTTGGGTTTTTTTTAATTTATTTAACGACACACTTAACACATTTTATTTACGGTTATATGGCGTTGGACATATAGGTTAAGGACCACACAGATATTGAGAGAGGAAACCCGCTGTTGCCACTTTATGGGCTAATCTTTTCGATTAGCAACAAGGGATCTTTTATATGCATCATCCCACAGACAGGATAGTACATACCATGACCTTTGTTACACCAGTGGAGCACATGCTGGAAAGAGTCCACCCATTTTACACATTAAAGTTACCAACTCCAGTTTCTGAGGTATGTACCTATCCTGTTATTTGTAAAATGTATTTTGAGCTATTACAAACATCAGATAACTTGAAACACATTGGTTATGCCAAAAAAACTAAACAAATTAAAGCAAGAAATAATGTGTAATGTGTAAGTTAATGGTAAAAAAAATGTTAACAGGAAAAAATAGTTTTACTATACCTAATAGCTAGGGTCAATATATCTTTAAATGAATGGTAGTATGACTGTTTGAAAGAACAGCTGAATGAAATTATTAAGCATACCATTTGAGAGATTCAGTGGTAAAGCAAGATCCTCTGCATCTGTGGCCTTGAGAAGGTAACATCTAGAGGTCAAGTTGGTCAGCAGTTGGAAGCCCTGACAGGTTCCCCACAGTGGAAAATAATCTCCCTTGTCATTGGCCTGCAATGAACAAGATCACACTATTTAAAAAAAAGAAATTGTTCATGAATTTAACATAATAATTTTAAAATAAAATATTTCAGACATTAGACCACTAACTTATTTCTGAATTTATAAAATTTATTTTTAATACCAAAATGATTGTTTATTTAAAACAATAAAAATAATGTCTCTCTTTAAAACCACAAGTTTAAAATCTCAATGTTTCGTCAACTAAATGTTGACATCGTCAGGAGAAAACTAAACATAAAAACAGGAGTTCAGCCTTTAAAACCAGTAGGATATTAAAAACAATCTGCCCTATCATTTGCCTGCAATTAAAAAGCGCAAACTATTTAACTGTAAAAAAACAAAACGTGTTCATCAACTTGACATATTTTAAATAAGTAAACAAAAATATATTTTTGTGTGAGATTCATTGGCACACTTAAGATCTTCTGCCTCTTGAAAAAGCCAAACCGAGAGATAAAGTTTTTGCAGCAGTTGGAATTTCTGACAAATAATCTCCCGTCTTTGGCTACAATCAAAATGATCATATTTTAATTAAGTCAACCTCATAAAATATATTCTATACTACATGCAGTGTTCGAGATTAACGGTATCCCGATATCCTGGGGATACCAGAATTTAATTTTGGATACCAGACTTCAAGAATCCAGTATCCCACCGGGATGCCATATAATACTAAATTCTCAAGTGGGATACCAGATTCTGAAATGTTAGTATCCAACTGGGAAACTGGCCAAAAAATTTAATCTCGAACACTGACATGTATAATTGACCCAACTTGCATATAAGGAAGGAAATAAAATGTTTATTTAACGACACACTCAACACATTTTATTTACGATTATATGGTGTTGGACACATGGATAATACAGATATTGAGGAAGGAAACCCACTGCTGCCACTTCATGGGCTACTCTTTTCGATTAGCAGCAAGGGATCTTTTATGTGCACCATCCCATAGACAGGATAGCACATACCACAGCCTTTGATGTCCCAGTCGTGGTACACTGGCTGGAGCGAGAAATAGCACAATGGACCCACTGACAACTTATATATAAATACAAATCTCTTTACTGACCCAAGTTCACGTTTCTTTTTCTTTTTCTTTTTTATTGTTCTCCCCCTTTTAATACAATATTTAAATAATAAATTCTTGATGTACAGGAAATTATGCAGGGGGAGAAACTAGACTGTGGCAAACCAAGTTTCGGAATGTGGGGGGAGGGGGGTTGTGTCATGTTTCCCAAAAGTATATTTAAAAAAAAAAATTAAATTCATTTGGAGCATGAGATTCACTCCAAACCCACCTGTGAATTAATCACTAACCTGAATAGCCATGTCATAGATAAGTCGTCCTGCTTTGGCGTATCCAGTCACTTTAATACCAACATTTCCACCAGGAAACAGTGCTCTGTGATCAAACGAAAATATGATTTGTCAAATTCATGTTAAGAGACCAACTATGGTAATGAAGAAGGAAATGTTTTATTTAACTCAACACTCAACACATTTTATTTACGGTTATATGGCATCAGACATATGGTTAAGAACTACACAGATGTATGGGCTACTCTTTTTGATTAGCAGAAAGAGATTTTTTATATGCACCATCCAACAGACAGGATAATACATACCATGACCTTTGTTACACCAGTTGTGGAGCACTGGCTGGAATGAGAAATAGCCCAATGGGGCCACCGATGGCAATCGATCCTAAAAGGACCACACATCAAGCGAGCACTTTACCACTGGGCTACGACCCGCTCCCTATGGTAATGAATGCATATTTAAATGATACCCCAGTTAAAACAACATCAGTGAATGCCACATGACTACCTCAAGCATCTTACCCATGGGAATGAATGAATGAATGAATGAATGTTTAACGACACCCCAGCATGAAAAATACATTGGCTGTTGGGTGTCAAACTATGGTAAAATGCAACAACAATGTGATGATCAACATCAATATAAAAATTCAACAGGTAAATTAAAACACAGTGTAAAGAACTGTGTAAAAATACAAATATCACAGATATATAAAATTAAAATGTAAAGTAAAATTCCTTACCCATGGGCGTCGATTGGTGGGGGACAGGGGGGACGTGTCCCCCTCACTTTTCAACGCCGGGGGACAATCTATATAAATGTCCCCCCCGCCCCCACCACTTTTTTGTTTAGCAAAAGCAACACCACCACCACCCACAAAAAAAAAAAATGTACACACACACACACACTAACACTAACACGTCCCCTCCCCCCACACACACACACTTTTAAAGCCAGATTGAGGGCCCATGATCTTACCACAAAAAGTATTAACATTTACCAATTTGATAAATTTGTCACAAAATGGTCCACCAACTGCTAAACAAAAGAGGCCTGTAACCAAAATTATTATTCTTTAAAGAGACGGACCCTAGTTTTTAAACACTAAGGCATGTTTCCCACTATTAGAGCCGTTTACGATCACTGAAATCAAACATTACTCACAAGTTATTGTTTAGATTATCCATTTCCATACAACCAAAGTGTTTCTGGTCATCCTGCTGTTTCTACTACCACAAAATGCATTTTTTATATTTTAAAAAATGCACATACGTCTGAGAAGTAACAATTATTGAGTCGCGTTTTAGTCTACTTTTAAGGGTATTTCAACAACACAGACTCTTGTTTCACTCTGTTGTATCCAAATTTGTTACAGGTTTGTAAATTAATCAAACTTAGTGTCCATTTTTAGGGGTTGAAACTAGGGTCTAGGTAAAAAATATGCCTGTGTTTAAAAAAAAAATAGGGTCTATCCCTTTAAAGAAATCTAATTGGTACACCACAGCCATATAACTGACTCATTACTCCCAGGGAGTAAGAAAAAAGGATAAAGTGGTCTGAATGTCAAGTGGTATGTTGAGTATAAAATCTGAGATGGTCCAAAATGAATCATGAATGTATGTACATGTAACCCTATGCAAAGACAAAATAACTAAATATATATACATAAAGCAGTCTTAGCCAGGAAAGGTGAGTGATCACTCCCGCTCCTCTCCACACTCACCTGGAAGGTTTTAGGAGAGTGGCAAACTGATCGCCTCTCACTAAAATATTCAATGCATTTTATTTGACACATCATGTGATTGCTCGCCTAGAACAATTTCAGGAGAGTCATCTTCAGCTCGCCTTGATTTAGCTGGTGGCGAGGACTGTAAAGCATATATCTGAAGAAGATAATAATGCATATGAAACCCATTATAATATTATAAACAAGTGAATGAGTTAAAGCTATCTACCCATTGATATATGAGAACAACTTCTCGTAATATTCATCAGATTGTTTGGTTCTGAAAAGATAAAAAGCACATTAACTTAATTAATGATAATGTTAAAAAAAAAAAAAAATATGCTGATGTTACAAATCTGTCAATCATAAATTCACTTTTCAATTGAGGTTTAAATTAGTAATATTTATTTTAAAATAATTAAATTTCCTTTGTGTCTATACACTTTAGAGCAATCTGATTGTTCAGTAGTGCTTACTTTTTTGCGTTCAAATCTTGATGCACCGAAAATATTAAGCCATGCATACACCAACACCCCTCCCCCACCTGACTCGCTCTACTTTTGTGCAACTAGCCACATTCATACAATGTGCGCAGTTTTTTTTTTTTAACCAAAACATAATTGCGGTCAATTCTTAATTAAAAGCATGCTTAAAACTGAAATATTCAACAATTATGGTTAAACAGAACATTCCATATTTGGGTTCCTAATTCTATATTCAAAGCAAGAATAATTACAATGTTTCCCACCAATCCTTCGAGATCAATTCTGAAATAGCCTTAAAGATCCTATATCAAAGTTGCAATAATGGTAGTTCCCATCAAAAATATTTATCAATTTTTTTCTTAACTAAAAACTATTTTTAAAAAGGTACCAACAAAATTAAAGATTACCTAATTGGTACAACCCTCCCTCCAGCTTGTTCTATGTACTTAAAGTAAGTTGCTGGAATGTAGGTATCAGCAACTGAATTGTTAATACCAGAAGCTTGGTCCAAAATTCCTACAATAGTGAATAAAACATTAACAAACAAAAAAAACGACGACAAAATTATTAATACATTAAAACAATTGAATAACTGGGTTTTTTTTTATTATCACAGAAATATTTTGACACGTTTGTCATGAAACCTATATCACTGATAATTTTTTCTTTTAACCATAAAGGTCCAATCTTGAATATACTTTTACTGTTTAAACATTTATGTGTACAATAGGCCATCCAGTCTTTGTTGAAGGAAGGAAGGAAATGTTTTATTTAACAAAGCACTCAACAAATTTTATTTAAGGTTATATGGCATCATACATATGGTTAAGGACCACACAGATATAGAAAGCTTTGCGGAGCACTCACTCAGGGTTTGGAGTTGGTATCCGGATTAAAAATCCCATGCCTTGACTGGGATCCGAACCCAGTACCTACCAGCCTGTAGACCGATGGCCTAACCACGACGCCACTGAGGCCGGTTTAATTTGAAATTTTTTATTTGAAATATAGACAGCACTTACCAATAATAGGCCTGTTATTTATCTTCAAAGATGCACCATCAACTACACTAATTAAACCATTAGTAAATATAGTCAGATAAAAACCGAACAAAACACCATTCATCATTTTGTAGTGCAATGGTCTGATCTACATTTATTATCATTCCAAATCATGTGCTTAGTAGTTTCTATTCTAGGTCACAGATAACAAATTAAATCCAATCCATCCACCATGTACCGTGTTTGATCTAATAGTGGTAGTGAATTTTATGAAAATAAACACTACAGAATTTAAAATACTATGCTCCCTCCTTGTTCAGAGCCGGTTTAAGGATCCATGGGGTCTGTAGCACAAATAACAGCTGGTCCCCCTTCCCAGGATGTATATTTTGCTTTACCACTGAATCTCTCAAATGGTATGCTTAATAATTTCTTCAGCGGTTCTTTCAGTCATACTACCATTCATTTAAAGATATACTGACCCTAGCTATTAGGTATAGTAAAACTATTTTTGCTGTTAACATTTTTTTTACCATTAACTTACACATTACACATTATTTCTTGCTTTAATTTGTTTTTGTTTTTTGCATAACCAATGTGTTTCAGGTTATCTGAAGTTTGTAATAGCTCAAAATACATTTTATAAATAACAGGATAGGTACATACCTCATAAACTGGAGTTGGTAACTTTAATGTGTAAAAGGGTGGACTCGTTCCAGCGTGTGCTCCACTGGTGTAACAAAGGTCGTGGTATGTACTATCCTGTGTGGGATGGTGCATATAAAAGATCCCTTGCTGCTAATCGAAAAGAGTAGCCCATGAAGTGGCGACAGTGGGTTTCCTTCCTCAATATCTGTGTGGTCCTTAACCATATGTCTGATGCCATATAACCGTAAATAAAATGTGTTGAGTGCATCGTTAAATAAAAACATTTCCTGTAAACCACTAGAGTACCAGCTAGAACAGACGGACTCAGAACTCGTATTATTAACGTACCCATATCCCACAAGAAGTTCGGGCACATCTATCCTAAGTCTGATCTCTGGCGTGGCCAGTAGTCCGAGTTTGGGCAGAAGCTAGAATAGAAAACCAAGAGGTTAAATACTGACCAATCAAACCCACATTTTACTTTTTAACTTATTTTTGTGCTTATACCCAATTAAGATTCAAGCACACTGTCTTGGGCACACCTCAGCTATCTAGGCTGTCTGTCTAGGACAGTGGGTTAGTTGTTAGTTGGTTAGTGGTTAGTGAGAGAGAAGAGGGTGTAGTGGCCTTACACCTACCCATTGAGCCCTTAAGAAGTCGCTCTGGGTTGGAGCCGGTACCGGGCTACGAACCCTGTACCTACAAACCTGTAGTCTGATGGCTTAACCACTGCACCATCTAACCCACAAGTGCAGGACACAGGGTCGGGGAGGGAGGGGGCAGGGGGCAATTGTCCCCTCTAGTGCTGGAGCAAATCCTCAAATTCGGGCAAAATTAACTGACCTGAAACAATTTCACATTTTTATCATTCTATCCACAATATTAGTTATAATCCAGGTACAAATGCGTAGTGATTCGTTTGCAACCCTATATATGTAGCTGTTTGGCAGTAATGCTAATAGGAATAAATAATGTTTTTCAGATTCAGGCACTTTTGGTTAATTTTGGCGAAAATCAGTGTGCTCTCCCTCCCATACAAAAATGAGAGCCTGTACGCTGATGATCAAACGATTAATTAATTTTTATACAATGCTGAATTTTACACACATTAAGGCTATCATAGCCATCTGTCCAGGAAAGATGTTAGTCAATATAGAGATTATTATAAGAGCTTGTGTGTTGTACTGATTTTACTAAACAAGCAAGAGTGAGGGTAATACATGAATTCTGACACGAATTTCGTAAAATCAGTATTAGTGATTTCCCTAGAAATTAGGCAAGGCATGGTAGACAAAACACTTTTGGGGCATTTTCACCATTTTCGGGGCACTTGTTTTTCATTAAAAAATACAAAAAAATTAATTAAAATAAACATTAATGTAATTTATGTGATTGCTTTAATAAATGAATGGCAAAAGATATAAAAGGCATATTTAATTAATTAATAATACCCTTTTGGTGTTTTATAAAGGCAATTTTAGAATTAATTACTGAAAAAGGCTTGTTTAATCTCAGGGCAGCATGGTGCTGATTGAGGCAAGATGGTGCTAGACTATTGAGGCATGGTGCTGCACCATGCTAAAATAAGCTAGGGAAAACACTAAGTAATTTTTATGAATAACGAGCTAAGACCAAGTCAAAACGTTTCAAAGGTAACGAAAAAGAGATGACAAAATGACGTCATTTTGATAAGTGTTTACACATATCTAAAACAGGGGGAGGCTGCATTAAATTACATCATTCGTTGTGCATGTGAAATCATTATGACACACGTGGGTCATACTGGTTATATTTCCCTAAATATCTTGAACTATGTGGATAATAAAGTTAGTTATTAATTAAGGACCACACAGATGATGAGAGGGGAACACTGCTACTACCATGCCATGGGCTACTTCAGGCAGGATAGTACATATTTTGGCCTTTATTACACCATTTTTGGACAATTGGCTGGAATGAGAAATAGCTCAATGGGCCCACCGATGGGAATTGATCCCAGATCAAATGGACATCAGGTGAGCACTTTTCCACTGGACTATGTCTCATCCCCGATAGTAAGGGAAACTTTGTGTAGACGCATTACATCTCTGAGGTAAACTGTGAAAACTCATTCAGGATTTGAGCTGTTAGTAAGGAAGTTTGTGTAGATGTCTAACACCTCCATGATAAACTGAAAAATCATTCACGATTTGAGCTGTTATTAAGTGTAGTAGCCTTACAAGTCCATGATAAACTGTCAAAACTCATTGAGGATTTGAGCAGTTATTAAGTGTAGTAGCCGTACAAGTCCATGATAAACTGTGAAAACTTAATTAGGATTTGAGCTGTTATTAAGTGTAGTAGCCGTACAAGTCCATGATAAACTGTGAAAACTTATTTAGGATTTGAGCTGTTATTAAGTGTAGTAGCCGTACAAGTCCATGATAAACTGTGAAAACTTATTTAGGATTTGAGCTGTTATTAAGTGTAGTAGCCGTACAAGACCATGATAAACTGTGAAAACTTATTTAGGATTTGATTTGTTATTAAGTGTAGCAGCCGTATGTACAAGTCCATGATAAACTGTGAAAACGTATTTAGGATTTGAGCTGTTATTAAGTGTAGTAGCCGTACAAGTCCATGATAAACTGTGAACACTTATTTAGGATTTGAGCTGTTATTAAGTGTAGTAGCCGTACAAGTCCATGATAAACTGTGAAAACTTATTTAGGATTTGAGCTGTTATTAAGTGTAGTAGCCGTACAAGTCCATGATAAACTGTGAAAACTCATTCAGGATTTGAGCTGTTATTACGTGTAGTAGCCTTACAAGTCCATGATAAACTGTGGCAACTCATTCAGGATTTGAGCTGTTATTACGTGCAGTAGCCATACAAGTCCATGATAAACTGTGACAACTCATTCAGGATTTGAGCTGATACCCAGATGAGAACTCCAGAATCTACAAGACTGGATCAACTACACCAGCATGGCCATGCATAAACTCTACAAACTCTCTTTAATATATGCGACATCATTTTGCATGCTTGTCAACTGGTGGTAATGTCATATTAGTATTTAGTTCTAATAACAGTTATAAGGTTTTTTTATTTAACAACATCACATAGTAAGTCTTCAGAAAAAACCTGTTCCACTTTCCCTCTGACAGGAGAGCATATAACATGGCCTTTGATATACAAATCGTGTGATGCCTCGACCAGAAGCGGTCAGGCCCTTTATAAGGGCCCGATGGGCAACCTAGGGAGACACCACAGCATCGTAAAGGTCTAAAATTAACGAGCTACTCTCGATTCACTAATATCAAAACCTATATTAGCTCGGCCATTTACCTTTCGACCGACCGTTCAAAATTGCGCACCACTTTCTCTTTGGCATCAACGGCTCCATTCAAATTCCATAGCACCACCACCACCCCCACCCGCCTGCTACCGATTCAATCGGGCTGCTGGTGCTCCCTTGCACCTGCCAGTGCAGGCGGTCCCTCCTTCCCCTCCCCCCACCTTTCCTGTCATGGACGGAAGAGCCGGCTCTTGCGCCCACGACAGGCATGCGCTACAACAGCTTGCTCTGAATGTGCACGTAAAGCCCTATGACATGACATGACATGACAAATCGTGGGGTAATGGTTAAGACAAGAAAAAACCTAATGGATTAGATCCTCCAATCCAAGCATTTCAGGTGAGCGCTAAACTGACTTAAATCTTGATCCTTTCCCACATTAGAGCATATGATATAAAACGGCCTTTGTGCAATGGATCCACTGAGGTGGTTCGATCCTACGATGCAAGCACCTCAAGTGAGCACTCAACTGACTGAGCTAAATCCCGGCCCCTCAACGCAATAAAGCAATCTTTTCAGGGTTTCTGACAGAGGGTACAAAGGGTAAAATTACTTACCCTAAAATCTTGGAAATTAATAGATATATTTTGTTAATTTTTTAGAAAGATTATGGCAAGATAACTTTTATTAAAAATCTGTCAAAAGTACATCAAATGCAGTGTCCACTTTCAAAACATTTCCAACCCATAACCATCTAGTAAATGGCACTTATGATCCATTTTGTTTTATTACGTACCCTCAAATTAAAATGTACTGGTTCATATACATTATAAATTATATTTTATTAAAATGTACTGGTACATTATAAATTATATTTTATTAAAATGTACTGGTACATTATAAATGATATAAAACTGCTTTAACATGTTTAGTTACATCATATGGTTGTTGCCAAAGAAACTCTTACGGTGATGTGTATAAAATAGTTTCCCTGTAATCTGTATACAAATGTACATCCCCCCCCACACACTTTTTTTGGTATCTCAATACATTCATCTACTGTTATACACCTTTAATTCTTGAAGTGGAAAGCCAGTGAATGGATATCAAAATAAAACTTTAACAAATATGATTAATATGTTTTATTTCAAACATATTGCAAGAAACGCGTTTTACGACCCCCAAGTAACCCACTACAATTAATCGATAATAATTTAAAAGACGCCATCATATTGAAAGCCAGTAGAACCCTTTCTTCAACCTAAAAAGACAAACACTAAAAGCACTCAAGCTAAGAACACAATGCAAAGTACACAATGTCACAGTGACATACCAACGGAATGCACGAGCACACTCAGACAGATAATAACCTAGTACAATGGAATGCAATACTACTGACCCAAGCTCATGCAACGAGAACACTAAAAAACACAAACATTCAAAGCCACTCACAATCAATAGCACACATACCACAAGGGACAAAAACCAGGGGGTGGTGTTAACTACTAGTGTTAACTACTAGTGTTCACCAAAAGATTCAAAGATCATCATTTTGCCTCTCTTTTTTTTCTTCTACACTTTATAAACATAAAAAAAAATTAATAAAATATTTGCTTTCAATCTTAAAAAATTAATAACCGTTTCAATGGGATAGTATTGAAAATCTCTTTAAAATGTATTTTCAAGTGATGAAAAATACCATTGTACTTGTAGGTCAATTTGTTTTTCAGACAACTTCAAATAAAAAGTATCTAGTTCTAATGATACTTAGCTACCTCTTATAAGCTCTGTGTCTAGATCTTTAAAACTAAATATTTGTTTTTGAAGTAAAATGATGAATACATCTCCATTTTGCAATGTCACGGAGCCAAAAAGATATTTGTCATAACGAAGTTTAAACAGCACTCTCTAGTCTCGAAGTTGCGTAACTGAAGAGAAATATTTCTTCTTTTCCTAAAAAACTGATTTTATGTCAAGAGTTTGGAGTACCATTCATAAACACTGGAATCGAGCCGACATTTTCTCGGTATAAAAAGACATGATTTAAGTCATGATCTGTTAATAAGCACAACAGTTGGTTGGGAGCAAAAAAGTGACATCTGCAATTAACAGAAATAGCAGATGGCACTTTGCTCTCAATGCACGAAATATCTTTCTTTCCTTTCTTTTCTTCTAGGACCAATCTTGAACAATGCACATTTTAGGACCAATCTTGAACAATGCACATTTTAGGACCAATCTTGAACAATGCACATTTTTAGGACCAATCTTGAACAATGCACATTTTGGGACCAATCTTGAACAATGCACATTTTGGGACCAATCTTGAACAATGCACATTTTAGGACCAATCTTGAACAATGCACATTTTGGGACCAATCTTGAACAATGCACATTTGGGGACCAATCTTGAACAATGCACATTTTGGGACCAATCTTGAACAATGCACATTTTAGGACCACTCTTGAACAATGCACATTTTAGGACCACTCTTGAACAATGCACATTTTGGGACCAATCTTGAACAATGCACATTTTAGGACCACTCTTGAACAATGCACATTTTGGGACCAATCTTGAACAATGCCACTTTTTAGGACCACTCTTGAACAATGGCCATTTTAGGACCAATCTTGAACAATGCTAACAGAGACTACATTGTCTCCTCTTATGAAGACTTGGTTCAGATGTCGCTGGGCCAGCTTTTCTTGCCGGAGACCAAGCCATGTTGCCTCACACGGTAGAGGGGGAGCGACTTGTCCCGCTGGGATCTTCTCAGCTAACTGCAAAAAAAATAAAAAATAAAAAATATTATTTATCAGGATTAGCTCTGCCACTAAAAATTGAAACAAAAAATTGGTAAATTTTATTTTAATCTGGCAAAATAATTTCATTCTATGATTGATATTTTGTTGTAAACTGTGGGTTTCTGCAATTAAAAACAATTCAATAGATAATATGAAAACATTTTCCAGAGCTAACCCTGTTTATTAAACGATATAAGCTTTTCTGTCATCTTTTTGAATAAGTAGCTGATGAACAGGTTAATGTCATAAAAACAACCGAATTAATAGTGAATATGTTTTTAAAAAATTATTTTCAGGGAAAATAAAATATATATTGCAATATTTGCTTTTATTTCTAGCAAACTCACCTTCTTCTTACTTTTCAATCTGACACCTTTCATTGCTGGATTCCTGTAGTATTCATCAACATCGATCATGGCCTGACAACAGAAATCATACAACTCTATCAAAGAATATTCCTGTAGTATTCATCAACATCGATCATGGCCTGACAACAGAAATCATATAACTTTATCAAAGAATATTCCTGTAGTATTCATCAACATCGATCATGGCCTGACAACAGAAATCATATAACTTTATGAAATAATATTCCTGTAGTATTCATCAACATCGATCATGGCCTGACAACAGAAATCATACAACTCTATCAAAGAATATTCCTGTAGTATTCATCAACATCGATCATGGCCTGACAACAGAAATCATACAACTTTGAATATTCCTGTAGTATTCATCAACATCGATCATGGCCTGACAACAGAAATCATATAACTTTATCAAAGAATATTCCTGTAGTATTCATCAACATCGATCATGGCCTGACAACAACTTTATCAAAGAATATTTCTGTAGTATTTATCAACATCGATCATGGCCTGACAACAGAAATCATACAACTTTATCAAAGAATATTCCTGTAGTATTTATCAACATCGATCATGGCTTGACAACAGAAATCATACAACTTTATCAAAGAATATTCCTATAGTATTTATCAACAACGATCATGGCTTGACAACAGAAATCATACAACTTTATCAAAGAATATAACCTGACAGACCTCTTTGACTTTCAACAAAACCAATAATGTGAGCAGCCATGTAATAATCACATTCAGTATATTTAAAGAAAAGTTAGTGTTTCTAACACGACTGTCATCTAAATGTAATATTGCTTTGTAAATAATCACATGTATTAAAATAAATCAATACCATTTGCATGCTAAAAGTAGAATATTCTTGGATAAAATCAACTGGACTCTGGAAATGAACATCGTGTTTACAAGCATTCTGAGAGTGCTGCTAAATCAATTCACGTCTCCTACCAGGCCCAACAAATTTTTGTATTACCTATGTTCAAGGGTCATAACTCTTGTGAACAAGAATACCAGTGAGGTACATGATACGCCCATCAGGAGTTTGATCGAAAACCATATCTATATTAATGAAGATGTTACAGGTATGATTCAAGTCTAATTATGTGAAATTTTTGCAATGGGATGGATGAACAGTTTGTTTTGGACCAACCACCATCCCAAGTTTTTCCTACATGTGGTTTGATGGTCCTGTACGCAAGATATGATCTGGACAATGATTTACTGTTATGTGCAGTAGATCATGGAAAGTAGGGCACAGTGACCTAGTAACAGTACACGACAAACTGCCATCCCAAGTTGTTCCTACATGTGAGGTTTGATGGTCGTGCATGCATCTATACTGAACAAAATAAGAAACTTCCGCTAACTTTGCTTGAACATAACTTGATGAAAACAAACCAGGGGAATAATTGTTATATATGCGTTTAAAGAGTGTTCCATGATGCATCGTTTGGTGCAAAAATCATGGCCATAGGTTAACAGAAACTGGGAGAAATTTTGACCAAGTGTGGTAGGGGTTAAAAAAAACTCCACCCACTTTATAACGGGTATGACCACCTCTTGAATTGACCACTGCAGTGCATCACAGGTGCATAGAATTGACTAAAGTGTTGATTTCTGCCTGTGGAATATTGTTCCATTCCTGAATGAGAGCTTGACGAAGTTCGTTGACGTTAGCGGGTGGGTTGGGATGACACCTCAATCATCTGTCCAGACTATCCCAGACATGCTCGATGGGGTTGAGATCAGGACTTTTAGTGGGCCAGTCATCAATGAAATCAATGTTATTTGTCCTAAGAAAATTTACAGTGTCTCTAGCTGTATGAGAGGTGACATTATCATGCTGAAAAATCGAGATGTTGGCGTTGTTATGGAACAGAGGAATGACGTGATGAGTGAGAATGTCATCGCGGTAACGTTGAGCATTTAAATTGCCATCAATGATGACTAGTGGTGAACGATAACCATGGGCAATGGCTGCCCAGACCATGACAGAACCCCACCCCCGAAACGATCTCGTTCAAGAACACAACAGTCAGCATAGCGTTCATTTCTCCTACGGTAGACGCGCACCCTGCCATCACCACGTTGTAAAGAAAATCTGGATTCATCCGAAAAAAGAACGGTATTCCAGCGTCGCCATATCCAATGAGTGTGTACACGTGCCCAATTAAGACGATTTAGACGATGGCGTTGCGTTAAAACGCATCTGACGTAAGGACGTCGTGCATGTAAACCGTTCTCCCGCAGACGATTACGAACAGTTTGCCCACTGATTCGGTTATTATGAAGCAGTAGCAGTGGCAGTTTGGAATCGATTGTGCAAATGCGTGTTCATGATATAGCGGTCTTGACCATGCGTTGTAACACACGGACGTCCACGACGTGGCAAGTCATTGATGCTTCCTGTCGTTCGAAATCTTACGCAAAGATTTCGTATCGCTCGACTAGAACTCCCAACATGCCTTGCAACGTCTTCTGTTGACATACCAGCATCAAGCATGCCAATCGCCCGTTAGCGTAAATTATTGGGTATTCTTGGCATACTAAAAATGCTACAATGTAAAAAATGTTAATTCTTTTACAAATTTTGAAGTGTTTTCGTTCACTTGAGAATAATGTCAGTAAGACAAGTAAAACAAATTGACTGAATACTACACGGGACCTGTCGAACCATGCATGCACGTGCAAATTGAATTTCACGTTGTCGACGATTAACAGTGCAAAAATAATCGATAAAATTCATGAATCCTGATAATACAGCTCACGGCTAATACTACCTATATAATTTCATTACACAATGAATTCTTTAACACAACAAATACTATATGTACAAATCGGAAGTTTCTTTTTTTGTTCAGTATATATGCGAGACATGGTCTGGACAAGAAAAAGTTAACAGACGGACAATGCCATATCATAACACGACCCATCATAGATGGGTGTATAAAAATGAGTAAAACACTATGAAAGTCAAAAGTGAACTGTAAAGATAAAGCTATACACAAAATTTCAGCTCAATATCATGAGGCATTGTGCAAAAAAGTCTGGAAAAGAAATATTTTTATCTCCTAAGTTCAAGGGCCATAACTGTCAATAATGGGTCAATCTCCATGAAAGTCAAACTTGATCTGTATATTATAACAGTGCAAGATAAAGCTACATAAAAAATGTCCAGCTCAATATTATGAGATATTGTGAAAACGAAAGTCTCAAAACTAATTTCTGCGTCTCTAAGTTCAAGGGCCATCACTGTCAAAAATTAGTAAATCACCATGAAAGTCAAACTTGATCTGTAAGTGTAACAGTACATGATAAAGCTATATATATAATTCAGCTCAATAACTTGAGGCATTGTGAAAAAAAGGAATTAAAAACTATGTGGGACAGATGGACAGATAGAAAGCGACAAAACCTATAGTCTCCTATAGTTGGACCTATAGCAGGGTTCAAAATTAGCAGTCGCCCGGTCGCCTGTGGCGACTTTTATTGGCTAAGGGCAACTAAGAAGGTTACAAAGGTAGTCCGTTGGGCGACCAACGATTTCATTGTCGGTATCGTTGTAAGTTTAAGCGATCTCCATGAAATAAGAATAAATCAGTGACACCAAAACTTACATGATGTCATAACCGTCCAAATATTACTGATTGTAATAAACAATAAGTACATTTTAATTCTTTGTAATATGATATATCATATATTTTTGTAAAATATTGGGGGTTTTGGGTTTTGTTTTGTTTTTTGGTGTGTGTGTGTGTGTAGGGTTTTTTTTTGTCACAGATTTATTTTTCTTTCAATATTTATTTTATTAGTAGCCTACTACTGTAGCATTTACAATTGCCAAATTAAACGCACGTGTGTGTACTTAGTCTATAAGAGGACAGCCACTCCCAAGGAAATCCTTTACTGGAAATGTTAACCCCTCTTTCATCACAACAAAGTTTATTTCATCTCTCTTGCATTACTACAAAGAGAGCCGCGACCCCTAGACTAGTTGATATACTAAAGCATGTACGGCTCTACCTTTATTCTTTTTGTACTGCATTATTTATTTGTTTTACTTCAAAGAAAATGCAAGTCAAGATGCATACCTTGGCTGTTTTAGCATTTTGTCTCCACCCCTGTCTTTAATAAGAATAATTTAATGGTAATTTGTAAAGAAACATTTTTATTTATACTCGATTTCTTTTTTCAAAAAGTCTTATACGGAGTTATTATATGTTTAAAACTTAATATCATGTTTTATATTAATTTTAACTTGATTCATTATGAAGTTACATGTTAATTCATTGGTTTCCGTCTGAAGCAAACAGACTATATATACGATGAGCACATTGTTATTATTCAACAAAGAACATTCTAGTTTTGAATTTGGCTGTGCAGTTAAATTGGAATGTGATCATTGGAGGGGTAATTGAATTTGTGAAGGGCCAGTAAGATTTTTCTTCAACTGGCCCTGTTGGCGACCATGGTTTTCATGTTAATTTTCAACCCTGTTGTAGGGGACTAATATCACATAACATACATGTTTTCAATTGCCCAATATAGATGATAAGCTATATTATTAAAAGTATATAAAAATTTATGAATTTTTTTTACTTAACTTCATGTGTTCGTATTGTGCGCTTGATGCATATGGAATGATCACCAAAGAGTTCAGGAATTAACGTATTGTGCATTATGAAACACTCATTGAGTATAAATGGAAGCATTTCAATTGATTTCTGTATAAATGGTTGTTTACGCACCATGCACACATGGATTCCAAGTGGAATGAACATGATAAATTTAATATTTATTTTTGGAAGCCCACTCCCACCCCATTAAAACATACACCATTATTATTAGTTTTTTTATATGAACATTTTGTTTGTTTTAAAAGTGTATGCTAGCATTAAATCCCTCCCTCCTAGTTTGTGAAAGATAACTGTACCAAATTGGCATGTTTATCAAAGGCCACGATGTATCCTTTGCAGATTCCACGCACTGAGACTGCACTCCTTGTCCATACCCGAGCCTGGAGT
Source organism: Gigantopelta aegis (assembly GCF_016097555.1). NCBI lineage: Eukaryota > Metazoa > Mollusca > Gastropoda > Neomphalida > Peltospiridae > Gigantopelta > Gigantopelta aegis. Next base: position 54,562,604 of record NC_054706.1, read on the forward strand.
TTCTCCTTCATGCACCGGTATAGGATGTGCAATGGACCAGAGTTACTATTAGAATCTGAAAAAGAGTTTCTCACATAAATTGGAAAGAACAATGGTAAATTTGTGGCATCACATACAGACCTCTGACTTGTAACTGAAAATGTGCATAAACAATTTATGGGTTACGCAAAAACAAAGTCCGGTAACCCATTTTGTTTTTATATTACCCGTCATGACCAAGTAAATGATGTCATAAATTCAATGCGCGACCGAAAAAAGGTGACGGAAAACTATACTTATGCGAGCGACGCGCGAACAAAACTATTGCTCTCACAATTTTCAGAGGACTAACATAGCAATAATACAGGGCTTCTAGAAAAAATTTTTAATCCACTAGCCATGGAATCAGTGATTTAATTATTTTTTTACTAGCCACGATTAAAAATTCACTATCCCTACTTTACTTTAAGTTAATACAATTTTACTAAATAATAGTAATAATCAGGTATGTCACCTAAAGAGGGAGCTTAAAAAACACTAACATTGTGGTTGGCGTGGGGTCAGGATATTGATATTATTTATAAAACAGACTTAACTGCAACATTTGACCAAAACAAAATTCCACTAGCTGCCGGGCATGGCAATAGTAGTTATTTACTAGCCCAACATTGAATATCACTAGCCATGGAAGTGGGGCTACCATAATTTAGAAGCCCTGAATAATATATCCATGGTTAGTTCACTGTGATGACCTACATGTAATATCAATGGAAAGTCATCCACTACAATGAATACACCTGAAAAGAAACCAATTGCTATAGATGTGTAAGTCAACAGTGCTTAAATATTCTAGATATGTCTTATTTACGAAAGACTTTTAAACCTTTTTTTTTGTTTTGAGGATATATATTTTTTTAAATGATATAAACCCTTTATTATCCAGCTCATTGCTTTAAAACATATCCAGCTCACTTTCATTTGTTATATACCTTTTGAATTCATATGATAATATATACATACATGTATAATACTAATAGTATATATACTCTTCAAAAAAAGAAACGCAAAAGGGTACAAATGGGTTATAACTCCGATTTTATGTTTCCTACCGGTTCATGCTTTGTGAATATAAGGTCATTGCATGTCCCAAACACATTCCCACGGTTACATTCGATAAAACGCAGCTACTGTACAATAAAGTTCCAAAATGTGAATATTCGCAAAAACGCAGCCACGTGCAAACCATGTCACCACTGCACGTGCGTTGTCTGCACGTGCAACATGAACACCGACAGTATAAAAGTGCAGGGTGTTCGCTTGCCTGGCCTCTGTATCTGGCCGACAGTTGACAATCCAGGACATGCCATGTCTCAGTGAACCGCAGAGAAACAATGCCATCGGCCGACTAGACGCAGGCGAATCCAGAACGGCCGTTGCCAGGGCATTCCATGTGTCCCCAAGCACCATCTCCAGACTGTGGGACCGTTACCAGCAACATGGATCAACACGTGACCTCCCTAGATCCGGTCGACCACGGGTCACTACCCCCGGGCAGGACCGCTACATCCGGGTACACCACCTTCGGGAACGATTGACTACTGCCACCTCCACAGCCGCAGCAATACCAGGTTTGCGCAGGATATCCGACCAGACCGTACGGAACCGCCTACGTGAGGTAGGAATTCGTGCCAGACGTCCAGTTCGAGGTGTCATCTTAACACCACAACACCGTCGACTCCGACTGCAGTGGTGCCAGATTCATCGACAATGGCCTCAACTGCGATGGAGACAGGTGTGGTTCAGTGACGAGTCCCGATTTCTGCTCCAACGTCATGATGGAAGATGTCGCGTGTATAGGCGTCGTGGTGAACGTTATGCGGCAAACTGCGTGCAGGAAGTGGACAGATTCGGCGGGGGTAGTGTCATGGTGTGGGCAGCCATCTCACACACTGGCAGAACTGACCTGGTCCACGTGCAGGGCAACCTGAATGCACAGGGCTACATTGACCAGATCCTCCGGCCACACATCGTTCCAGTTATGGCCAACGCCAACGCAGTGTTCCAACATGACAACGCCAGGCCTCACACAGCACGTCTCACAACGGCTTTCCTACAGAACAACAACATTAATGTCCTTCCTTGGCCATCGATATCACCGGATTTGAACCCAATTGAGCATCTATGGGACGAGTTGGACCGACGCCTCCGACAGCGACAACCACAGCCCCAGACCCTGCCTGAGCTGGCAGCAGCCTTGCAGGCCGAGTGGGCCACCATCCCCCGGGACGTCATCCGTACTCTGGTTGCTTCAATGGGCAGGCGGTGCCAGGCAGTTGTCAACACACGCGGAGGCCACACCCGGTATTGACTCCAGATGACCTTGACCTTGGTGGTGTGTCCTATCACTTACTCACAATGGACTAGAGTGAATTGTGAACAATCCTGCAACATTTGGTAATTATCGGACTCACCATTCAATAATTAAATCAATTCTCCAAATGTTACGACAATGTGGTTTTGCGTTTCTTCTTTTGAAGAGTATATAATATAACTTTATATAATAAGCAACACCTGTCTAATCCATTCCTGACATAAGTTTGTTAAACATCTGTTTAAAAGTGATGTGCAGTTATATAATTTGGCTTCGGTTTCCATTTAGAACAAGAATAGTTTCAGTTTTGGTTTTCATAGATCTGTATTTTGATGAAATTTGTTCTGGAAATAAGCAAAGGTCATACTTTTGGTGTCTCAATATAAAACATGGTTCACCCTATCCATTGCCAAATTAGCTCTTGGCTAATTTGTATGATACATTAAGTGGCTGCAACATATATAGTACTAGGCTAATAGAAGTTTCTTCAAATTAGCCACCTTTTAATAAATTATTAATCTTTGAGGAAATACCCTGGTACATATCATGTGAAAATAACTGGGGAAAAAAGACCACTCATTTCATTTTACAGGCTGGACTACTTGTAGCTTGTGAAAGAAAAAACAAAACAAAACCAAAATGTGAAAACTGGCTAAAACAAAATTGTTTCCAGTGCAAGCCCTGACAAAATGTGCTGCAATGCCTGCTATAAGGATACAAGCCTGAGGATAAAACTCTCCTTTCCATTTCGGTGAACCGTTAAAACATTTGCCAAATTTCCTTCATTCAAATTGCGCACCCTTTTCTCTTTGGCGTAATCCCACAGACATCCAAATTCCATAGTGCTCATCAAAACCACCCCTGCCTGCTACTGATTCCAGTCGGACTGCTGGTGCTCTCTTGCATCTGCCACTGCAAGCGGTACCCTCTCCCACCCACCCCAACCCTTTCCTGTCCTGGATGGAGGAGCCCATGACAGGCGTGTACTAAAACAGCTTGCTCTGAATGTGCATGTTAAACATTATGACCTGACCTGATCTGGATAAAACTTACATTCTTCCATCCTAGTAAAAACATTTCGAGTTTGATCTGTGTAGTCTTCAGCCGGGACACATGTGGTTTGAGTTTCAAATGATTCTGGTAAAGCATTGTCTTCTCTTTTTATCACAGTTTCTGTAGATATTGTTTCTTTAACCTTATCGTAACTCCAAGCACCTCTAGCACCTCCAACAGAACCCACCACTTTAGTAAATTTGCTCTCGGCTCCCTTCTTTCCAATTTCTAGTTTTGTCTGCATTTGTGAATCACGAGATGATGATGGTTTGGGATCATGAGATGGTAGGTGTTTGGGATCACAAGATGGTTGGGGTTTGGGGTTACGTCTGGAAATGTCGTAACTTTTACAGTCCTCTTCCAGTAGACCCTTTCTCTCAAGGTATTCTGGGTCTCTCACATAGGCACTGGAGTGTGAATGTCTATCCCTTGGTGAACTAAGATATTGTTTGTATGGATCCTGATCAGGATATTCCCTGTGAAGATCTTGATCAGAATATGCCCTGTGAGGATCTCTATCAGGATATTCCCTATGAGGATCTCGATCAGGGTATGACCTGTGAGGATCTTGATCAGGGTATGACCTGTGAGGATCTCGATCAGGATATTCCCTGTGAGGATCTCGGTCAGGATATGCCCTGTGAGGATCTCGGTCAGGATATGCCCTGTACGGATCTCGACCAGAACAGTATGGATCAGATTCTGGATGACCAATCTGATCTGGATGACCAAGTGCTGCATGTGGCTCTCTATGATGCAGATAGGGATCTCTAGTACCGTAGTCTCGGTGTGAATCTCGTCTGAAATCTTCCTGTTGAGGCCGCAAATGTCCTGTCACAGAATCAATACTTTCATGGTACCCACTAGAACTATGAGGCCGTGGTGGAATTTCTCTAGTGGCATATGTTGCGTCACTTGAACCATGACCATAATCAAAGGTTTGTCGAGAAACACCAACAACAGCAGAACCTGTGCCATCGCCAGCAGACGACGGTGCATTTGCCGGCGTCGCTTGGCGTCCATTTCTAGTATTTATGACACTTTCATACTGTGCTAAGTTATCATATAACTCAATATCTGGATAGGGTACAGATACATGTGGGGAATACAAGGCGGCAAGGGGGTTAAAACGTGCAGACGACAAGTCGGTGTCTTCTCTTTCATAAGGATCTTGCTCTCGCCTGGGTGCCGCCATTTTTTAAAAATATTATTTTATTTTATTTCCTCCAATATATCCAGTGTGTCCATAGCAGGTTAGGTCAGGTCATTCAGAGCAAGCTGTTGTAGCGCACGCCTGTCATGGGCGCAGGTGTCGTCCCATGCCGGCTCCTCCGTCCAGGGCAGGAAAAGGGTTTGGGATGGGGAGGAAGGACCGCCCGCGCTGGAAGGTGCAAAAATAAAAAATAAAAGATTGCGCAATTTTCAAGATGTAATTTTGGCGCATAATTTGGAACGGTTCATTGAAAGAGAAATGGAGCTAATGAGTTATTTTGATTTAGTTTGCCGAATAGTAGCTCATACTGGAACCTTGCCTATTGGGGACCGTCATTGTTGGACATGCCAATCGCGGGCTGTTCCCCCTCCCGCCCACCTCCCCAACCCCTTTCCTGTCTTGGACGGAGTAACCAGTGTAAGTCCACTTAAATGACAGGCGTGTGCTACAACAGGCTTGTTCCGAATGTGCACGTTAAAAGCTATGACCTGATCAGTATCCAAGTACGGACAATACACACTTATCAAGGACAGTACACATACCACCCTATTAAAACAATATCTTTAGAGGGTCTACATGCAAGTTTAACAGCTGTTCTAATGATTCCAACGGTATGTTACATCCACCTCACGAGAATGCATATATAGCTTATGCTCTACAAGTGTAACAGAAAAGTCATCCTCCACTGATGGGATTCGAACCACGGACTGTCAATGCAAGAGTCCAGCGCTTTACCAACTGAGCTAATAGGGAAATTCCCACTAGTTACTGCCAGGAGCACTTTATACCAACACTACTAGATAAGCATGATCACCGAATAAACAAGAAAATATTTTATCGAATTGCATTCAGCAGGTGTTAATCTTAGATTCCAAACGGGTATTATTCGTATTAAGTAATCTCTATATTGTCCGTATTTGAAAAAGTATTCACCTAATCGGCCTGTCGGTCGCTACGATCGCCAATTGCGATAAAAATATAAAAGTGGAGACAAACTAATCAATGTGGCGATTTAAAAAAAAAAAAAATTGTATCAAAAAAAAAAAATACGAGCTCAGTTTTAGGTACCCAGTAACAAAGAATAATTTGAACCATTATCTAACCTTCTGATCTGTTTGACCACGTTATCGAGTCTCCGATTGGACAAATAATGCATGAATGCATCGTTTTATTGTTCTTTGTTTATTGCTGCATGCAGATTTCTGTTCATTGTTATATAAACCTAATCTAGCACCAGACACCTGTTGACCTGCATGGAACACAATGCGATATAACCTTTTGTATAATTCTGAATCAAAAATATTATTGGTAGTAAATCTTATTTTGGATAGTCATGGGGTGTGTGTGTGTGTGTGTGTGTGTGTGAATTTACCCCCAAAAATCTAATCATTATATTTCGGCCGAACTTTTCAAAATTAGCGTTCAAATCACCTAAACCTTTCGACCAGAATTTTAAAAAATCGGAACCGAACTGGCTGCAGTGCTCATTTTGGGAGGGTTTTGGAGTTCGAAACCCCTCCCTGCTCAAGCAAATTTTCTTTTTTCTAAATATATTTTCCGAGGAAGCTCGACTCAACCCCATTATAAACATCGGTCGCCAGTCTAGACCTACCCCTTTCCTGCTAAAATTCCTGCACACGCGCTTGCTTATGATAAAAATTCTGAACGTAACGATTTTTTAAAACCTATGTGGCGACTTTTTTTACTGACCAAGGCCGACCACTGCCTAATGTATTATTTGTTTGCCGTATATATAGCCAACCGTCTTTAGCTGTCGTGTTATACACGGCAGACGTATATATAGCCACTTCCCACCATATCATTTCCGTATATTCGTATATATAAAGTAACGTTCCTTTAACAAATTAAAATAACATAGACACTGTTTTCCATATGTTTTATTATTAAAAGTATCTAAATAAGGCAATTTGAAATTGATCTATACATCTATATTTAAGTACGAAACAAAATGTAAAGTTCGGCGTATACGTTGTCAAAGCAACGAAAGACGAGGTTCGTTGCAATGCCACCGAAGAAGAAAGGTAAGGGTAAAGGAAAGGGGAAGAAAGGAGGTAAAGGTGACGCACCAGCAGAAACAGAGAAGCCGAAATCACCAGAACCAACAGAAAAGGAACTTTTACTGAAAGAAGAGTTAGTTTTATTTTAATGTCAAGTACAAATTCAGTTTCTATTACCAGATGATGTATTGTCGTTACATTTTACGTGTCGTAATAAATTGACAACATTACTGATTTACACTTAAAACAACCAGAATTGGAATTTAATGATAACAGTGTTTATCTAACAATGTTTAATGTTGGAAATTACTGTGGTAGGCTGCCACAAACCTTATGGAAATGTGATACACCCTATCAGTTTAGCATCACTGCATGTGTGCTTCACCAGTTGACAGGAACCACATCATGATTGAAATGATCATGTTATGACATTTTAATTTTTGGTCAGAATTGTATGCCAAAGTGTGTGGGGTTTTTTTTAAATAAAAATTTGCAAAGCAAACAGACCTTTTTTATATATAATTTTGGTATGATGCCATGATCATAAATGATGTGAGAGATTTGGCACTTCTGATTGGTCAGTATCGGCCAGTAACACCATTTAACACAATCGCTTCAATTATAATAATAATGTGCAGAAATAATGTTTTTATAAATGCTCATCAGTTCTTAGAAATTTAGGTGATGGTAAACAGACACCTAACATCTGTTGGTTTAATGGTGAATGCTGGACACAGTAGAGATATTGATATTTTATGACCACTTCTGGAACATCTGGACAGTAGCTACAATTTATTATTAAAAATGATATAAATAATTAATAATTTTTGTTATGTTAATGTTTTTCTTTCCCATATCCTTGAAAATCAGTTGATGTAAGTTTTCGTTATATCAATAATGATGATGGGAAGTATGATTTTAATTAATAAATAATTTTGTTTTCTAGGCTTCAAAAGATTACAGATGAACTTGAAAATGCAAAGATCAAAGTTGATGATTTGTATCCTTGATCGATAGTCACGCAGGCCTAAATGTTTGGCAAATTAGAGGGCAAGGTCATTTGCCTTAGACTGATCACGTTCGAGTATGATGACCAATTAGTAGCATGCAAAATAAGGCAAAGCCAGTTTGACCATGAGATGTTAATTTTCAGGGCATTGGAGCATATGACACAGCACACAGCAGATATTTGCAGCATGGCCGCCGTTAAGTTCGAGCATATTAAAATTGTAATGTTTTGCCACTTGGCATAAAAGGTAGTTTTCTTGAGCAAAAAAACATAAAGTATATAAAACAATCTTCTTTTATTGGTTTTTGTAATAATATTATGCATTTATAAATAGTAATCAATTAAATTATTTGGATTAATTTGTAGATGGCATGTAATTCAAGTTGTGATCTTTACATTTTACTAGAAAAATTAATAAATATGTTTGGTCATTAGGCAACTTTGAGATTACCCATTTTGTGAGGATAGTTGTCCAAAAATAATATTATGATTAGTGTGTATATATATTTTTCCTTAATTCAATAAGACGAAAGGAAAATGACTGGCTGCAGACTGAAGCTCATAAAGTTCGAGTGGAGAGTGTAAGTATTTATGATTTCAATTCAGTCTTATGGTAATTAAATAATTTTGACAAAAATCTCAGGTCAGCCTTTAACCTGACTTGCTCAACAATAATCAGAGTTTCTGCCAAAGGGTAAACTGGGTATTGCACCATACTCAATTTGTTTGCAGATTAATTTTTTTTTTAAAGTTGACCTTTTGACAAAATTAATTACTCTTATCATTACAGTATAATTTTCTTAACCCTAACCCTAAACCTAAGGTCTCACTACACAGATGTCTTCTGCCATTGAAACCCATGTTAAATTGCCCAACTTCAAACGAAGATTGCCAATAGAACAGTTTCTCGTTGGCACTAACAACATACACCATTGCGAACATACATTATACATGGATAAGCATTTATTTTCACTCCAAAATTGAGAACATTTCCGTCTCAGTTTTTTGCTATATGACCGCATCTGGCTGTAGTACCGGTCTGAACAGGTGGTTCATTAACCGGTTCATTCCGGCTGTCTTTTGCGCTATATACCCATGTCCCAAAAGGTCGATGCACAATATTACAAAATAACATTAGCAAAATACAGCCAGAAGGCTTACCATTAAACATACATATTGTTTTAATTCTTCACCTTTCCTAAAAGTGAATATGTGAACCATAACATGTGTCACAATTAGGAACTATAGTGGTCCGTGATGAATGAACTCTCACCCGGAAGTTATCTGTGTAGTGAGACCTAACCCATTTTCTTTCTCGGGGAGGCATTCGATTCCATAGCGCCATACCCAAAAATTTATTTCTGGCAATAATACTGATAGTGACTTCTTTTTTCCACCCATGTTTTTCATTTTTGTTCGCTTTTTCTCGTAATAATATAAAGAATTTTTTTACTTTCATGATAAACTTTGTAAAAGTTATTTAAATGAAACAAAAATGATAGTGAGGTCTTTCAAGTAATCACTATTGACCAAAACAATTTATATTGAAAATAATAAATAATAAGCAAAAATATGATCGTGAATATGTTTATGGCATGGTGCAACTTACTGATTGTCAGTGTGTTAATTCCAAATTTCCATTGATGTTTGTGTGTCTTATGTTAGAGAACATAACAATATTTCAGGTTGTGGATTGTATCCAATTTCATTATGAAATATTTTAAATACGTTTTTCAAAATCGTGATTAGCAGTATTTCTAGTTAACTGAAAATTTATTAGCATCTATCGTTTAATGAACATTTCAAAATTATGTAGCAATCTCTGAAACATGCATAACGAATCACAATATATATACACACACACAAAGGATTGGGCACAAGTTTTGCAACTTAAAAGCCCTTTTGGGAATCTTGACACTGGAGGGCAATATTGCATTTTGCTTCTTTTTCAATGAATACATATTTTTTACTATGGATATGAATGTACATGTATGACACATTAATTATTGTTTCAGCATGAATACATGAGCTTCATAGAGAAGAAGACGAGTAAACGTCAGACAACTATTATTACTCTGAGTGATCATAACAAGCAGGAGATAAGAAATATTCAGATCCAGAAACAGATGATGGAAGAAGATTTTGATGACAAGAAAAAAGGTACATTCAGTAAACACGGAATGTCTCCGTTTGATGACCACCCTACTCTGGTGACCTTTTGGTCATTAAAATGCTGGAAAATATTAACATAAGTGAGAATATTTTTGGTCAGCGTATAAAACATAGAATCTAAGATTTGAAATGAAATTATGATACGGTATTTATTCTTTACAAAGCAAAAATGATAGTGTTAAGAAATGTCTTGTCACAGACATAAAGAATGGGTATAATGGTGTATATACTGCTGTCATGCCACTGGTACGTGCGAGTGAACTTGAAAGACACTTTTATTTAAGAGGATTTAATGAAAAATGTGACAAGCAAAATGTAACACTGAAATTAAATGAAAAAGATAAACTGAAATTTTAAAATTAAAGGACAAAGGTCACATTGGGAGATAATTACAGCCCAGTTATTAGAGTACTTACCTTAGTTGAGATGCATTTCAACATCTTTTGACCTCTATGGACCCATTTGGGTGTTTTCCTGAACATTTCAACCTTTTTTCCAAAAGACAAATCAATGGTTTTGGTATGTGTCGTCCTTTTTATTACAAGTGCAATTACTATATGATTGGCACCTAATAGCCTTTGATTAAACAGTAGGGACGGGATATAGCCCAGTGGTAAAGTGCTTGCCAGTTGTGCAATCAGTCTTAGTCAGTTCTCCACAACTGGTGTAACAAAGGCCATAGTATGTACTATCCTGTCTGTGGGATGGTGTATGTAAAATATCTTTTGCTGCTAATTGAAAAGAGTTGCCCATGGCATGGCAGAAGCAGGTTTTGTCTCTCATCTGTGTGGTCATTAACCATAATATACATTGTATCTGATACCATAAAATCATAAATAAAACTCTGTTAAGTGCATCATTAAATAAAATTGTTCTTCCTTCCGTTTGATTAAACAGTGCTTGAATGTCATTCTGCAAATCCTTTTCCATTCCAAATATTGGTTTGTAATGTCACTTTTGTATTTGACTATTGCACACATTAAAGATGATTCGACCATGTTACATTTTTAGTGTTGTATTGTTGTCCTGTTGCATATTTCAGCACTAGAGAATCTTCTGCTAGAAAAGGAGCACCTGCTAGAGAAAACAACACAGGAGTTGAATGACCTTCAAGAATATAAGGTGAGCTGTGTTGGATAGTTTTACCTCAGGTTATGTTCATACTGTATTAAGCGAAAATTAATCACATCACCTTTTATATATTATGCTATTTATTACAGTACCCTTTAGAATGATTATGTTTTAGCACAAATGATGAAGTTACACATTGCATCAATCACCCAGTCAGTGGCCAAATTGGCTGGTTACCAATTATGTTTGTGATAAGTTTTATTAAAAGTATTTTTCATAAAGTCTCTGCCATTGAATAATACACAGAGTATGTAGTGGGTTTTTAGTAGCATTATAGCACCTATCAATTTTATATATCAGTTGTACTAATACCGTTTCAATTAATAACTTTAAAATCTCATTATTTATATACAAAATAAAATAAAATTAAAGAGTACCTACTCATTCTAAATGTAATACGTATAATTATGTATAGCAGAAAATATGCATAAATATCACAGAGAAGATGCCAATAATGACCAAACATTCCTAAAAGACTCGATGTCATCCTTAAGATAGATTGTCAATGCTGATTTGTTGTCGACTTTCAACATTCCTTTTTCACTAAATTCATTTCTCCTTTTTCAATTTGTTTCACCAGGACTTGCAAACCGAACAGTTGACCAAGATCAGAGACTTGGAGAAGGACGTAAAGCAAATGAGAGCCAAACATTCTGAGGCCATCCAGCAACTCAAGTCTGACTTTTTGAAGCAGAAACGAGAGTTTCAGAGTGATTCAGAGAACAGAATACACTCACTGGAAACAAAGGCAAACAAGGTATGTTCAAATAGACAATACTACCGGTAATAGGAAATATAGGAAATATTATTAAAATGTTTTAAAAACTCAAATTCTTTGTGTGAAATCTTAAGATAATAAATAAGTTATTTTGATAGTGCAGTGTGTCGCCTTTTGTGTTCAAAAATAATGTTCCACAGGACATATCTTTTATTCTTTGAAAGTAAGAGATCATTTCTTTTTAAACTTGGTGAGATGGACTGTAGGATTGATTCTCCTCAATGAATATACCCATTAAATGTTTTTCTTTTAAAACTATTGCTCAAAGGCTGTGGTATGTGTTGTTGTTCTCCTTTCGACCATGTGTACTGTATGCTAAATACCTCATGGCTATTTGTTAAAATGTGCTGGGATGTCATTAGAACCAACATTCCTTTCCTTTATTTGTAAGTGACTAAATAAGACCTGTGAAGATACCATAGAATACGTTTGTCTCTTTTATTCGTCAAAATTGCTTTAAAAAATTCTTGGCACCATATATCGTGTTTAAATTGTGTTTTTTTCTTTCACCGTCAGGAGGCATTACAGTGTTTGATAGACCACACAAACCGAATCAAAGTAGAAAACAGACAGTTAAGACGTGAACTGCTAGGGCTAATTCAGAAAACCCGAGTGTTGCATCAACATGGGACTTCCCTGGAGGAACAGAAACGACAGCTGCTTTGTGAACAACAGTACGCGAACGACCTTAAAAAACTGAGAAATGCTCGTCAACATAAAGTGTACAAGTCGTTCCGACTGCTGGACGGGCAGGAGGCACAAGACGAAGATGTTGACGCAGGACAGTGACGGTGTCTGCATTGAAGAGTTCAAACATTAACAAGTTACGACTAGTTTTGGATTTAAATACAATACATAGGGCTGAATTTATGAAGCCTGTTTTTCTTAAATGCAGGTGTTTAAGCAGTTGTAAATGTATATAGTTACATGCGTGTGAGACAAACAGGTTTTGTAAATTCGGATCTTTAAGCTATATGCATTGAAAAGATGACAGCAACTGAGTGAGGTGGATAGGGCCTAACTGTACATTAATTTGATTTTTAACTGGGTTGGGTGGGAGCAATGCATTATCGTCCCGAGTTAGGGAAGCATTTAAAATATTATTGGCAATTTGGTTAGAAAATCTGGAAGGCAAATTGCAGTTTCGGTTCGCTGAACAAAATAAAACAGATTTACAGCTCTAAGGAATTAGCTTTTTGGCAAATTAGTAATTAAATATATTTGCCAAATTTAGCTTTAATTTGCATTTGGTGAATGACAGTGATTACAGTAACTTTCGACAATCTGTAAATAAATATCATTATTTATTTGTTTTTTTAATTATTTATTTTATACAAGAAAAATTTAGAAATAGACCATTTTGATATAGATTTCAATGATCTTGACTTAATTCCTCCAATTTTGTGAGTGTTTGTTTGTTTGTTTGTTTGTGTAACTGCCCATAAAAATTAGTGCCTCAAATAATTGTAAAATTGTAATATTAATTTTATTTTTGGTCGACACCGCCAAAATGCCCGCTCTATTATAAACTGATTTCAAATTGGCCCTCAATCTAATTACCCTTTTGTCCCTTGCCAGAGACTGGACATGGGATAGATGTGCCTGAACCGTGTATGGATTGAGGACCATTAATAAAATTACCACAACAACCTCAACCCTTTGTTCCTCCTAATGGACACCGAATAACCAATGTATTTTTCGTACTGGGGCGTCATTAAACATTCATTTCATTCCTCCTAATGATATATGTCTACTGTTTATTTGACTCATCTTATCCAATAACTAATGGAGTCTAGTTGGTCAGAGGTAAGATATAAGGTAAGGCCATCAATAGCTGATAAATATATTTTAATTGATGAGACTGCTAATTTTGCTTTGAGCGAAGGCTTATAGTCGACCCAGGGCATGTTCGACTTATCATCACTAGTGCAGTGGTTCAAGTCCAAATTTGTGCGATATTGAAACATGTTGGCCCAAATCATCAAATTTGGCAATTGTACCTTAGGATCTTACAATTGTTTTGAGAGGGGGCCCGCCTGATTATAGAGGTCAAGGTCAAAGGTCAAATTTAGACTTGGTAAATGCACGTTTAAAGCACTAAACTGGGCACAATTGTACTTTAAGATCATAAAGAATATCTGAGAGGGGATGCCCACTGTTAAAGGTTACGGTCATGATCAAATTAAAACTATATAACATTATCTGCCAAAACATAACTTGCTATTTCTCACTTAAGCCAAAACAAGATTGGACTAATGGACCAGATTATGTTAATACATTTTATTTGTAATAATGTCTTGCTAACTAGGACATAAAAAAAATCATTTGAATCCAAAATGGTCGCTCAAAGAAAAATGTTAGGTGTTTTACTTATTTGCATAAACAGTGGTAGCTACGACAACAATCTGATTAAAATTAGCTCTACTGGTTAATTACTATTACCTGTGGATATAACAGCAACCCATTGGAGCTCATGTCCAGTTCACCTTTCATTCGACCAATCAAAACCTTACTTGCAAAATCATGCCAGTGATTTGAAAAGAATTTGAAAATATTCGGGATTATGCCGAGGGTATACAAAATAATTCGGGTGAATCACGAAGTATGCCGGAAACTAATTTCATTATAAAATTTGATATAAAATTCTTTTCAAGACGAAAAAAAAAACTGTGATGGTATAGCCATAAAATCTGTTTATACTAGTATACAATCCAGAGTTTATTATTGCATCCCCCCCCCCCCCCCACCCCTGTTTTTTAATGTTGAAATAGATCAACAAGTTCGCATATTGCATAAATAGTCTCACCAGATATTTTTAGAATTTGTATGCTTCCGAATAACACTATAAAAGGCAAAGTGTAATTGGTCGATATTTAAATTGTTATTTATAGATGAAATGTCACCTGGACATGGGAGTCCACGCAATGTTGTTAGATCTACTGGTAGACCAGTAGAGCTAATTTTAATCTAGAGTGCTACGACAATTACTCATTGAATTAAATGCGTCATTTACGACCATCAGTAGCCTATATCTAGTTAAATTTGAAACTTTATTCCGAAAGAACCATCACTTCTAAAACATTTCAGTTTTGCAAACCACATGTTAATTTTTAAAAAAGGAGAAGGCTTGTAAATAGAAACCATCTAGGAACAAACATTCAAAAAGGAAAACATTAACAGTACTTACTAATAAAATCACCGGTTGAAAAAAATATTATGTGAAAAAAAAGTTATTTTACTTTTGTTAATAATAATAATATGATAAATATAATCACCAATTGATCAAAATAAAGGGGAAAAAATTATTGACTCGTGAAATCCTTGTTTTCTTTGTCCCACCCCTGCTTGTGTGTGACCTTATCTGGTGATAATGGTCCATGTTCGTTATTTGATGATGGTGCATCAGAATCAGATCACTTATTCGTACAAAACCTCCTTTTTTGGAGGCACATATTCGTTCCTGATGAGTCATTAGGAAAGCTGAGGTCGTGTATGACACGTTCTGTCTTTCTGGGACCACGGGAGTACTTTGCAGATAATGTTCTTGGTTCTGCTGTCTTATGGTGTACTTCACTAGTTTCAAAAATACCTGGTTTATCAGCTAGTGCATCAGACAAACCAGAATAGTTAAGCAAACCGAAGTTGACTATGTTTAGCGTGCCATTGGTTTGGGATACACCGGGTTCAAGTGAAGCCCATTCAAAGGATATAGTCTTTATATTTCCAATGAAGGTGTGCACTGGATATCAAATACTGAAGCAGTGGACACCATACCATGTCCAGGGCCTGTTGAGTATGCAGGGTTCTCTCCAGGTTCTGTTGAGTGTCCCGTGATCCCTCCAGCTTCTAATGTGTGTTGGATGTACTCATTGGGTTTTGCTGTGTGTTCAGTGCTGTCTCCTGGTTCTGTTGTGCGTTTAATGATCTTTCCATGTTCTGTGGCGTGTCCACTGATCTCACAAGGTTCTGTTGTGTGTCCAGTGATCTCTCCAGATTCTGTTGTGTGTTCAGTGATCTCTTCAGATTTGTTATATGTCTAGTGATTTGTCCATGTTCTATTGAATGTTCAGTAATCTCTCTATGTTCTGTTCTGTGTTCAGTGATCTCTCCAGGTTCTATTGTGTGTGTGTGTTCAGTGATCTGTCCAGGTTATGATATGTGTTCAGTGATCTCTCCAGGCTATGTTGAGTGCAGTCTTCTTAAGTGATCTATCCAGGGTATGTTGTGTGTCCAGTGATCCTCCGGCTTCTGTTGTGTGTGCTAGATTATGTTCTGGGTCTGTTGTGAGTGATATGTCATGTTCAGGTTATTTTATTTGTATACCGTCATGTTCAGGTTCTGTTGTATACGTGTCTATCATGTTCATGTTCAGGTTCTGTTGTGTGTGCTATGTCATGTTCAGATTCTGTTGTGAGTATGTGAGTTGTCATGTTATGTTCAGGTTCTGTTGTGTGTACCCTGTCATGTTCAGATTCTGTTGTGAGTTCTATCATGTTCAGATTCTGTTGTGAGTGCTATGTCACGTTCAGGTTCTGTTGTGTGTGCTATGTCATGTTTAGGTTCTGTTGTGTGTACCATATAATGTCCAGGTTTTGTTGCGAGTGCTATGTCATGTTATTTTTCTGTGATGATTATTTTGTCATGTTCAGATTCTGTTCTTTTTGCTATGTTATGTTCAGGCTTTGTTCTGATTAATATGCCAAACTTAGATGTGTATGCTATATGTCATGTTCAGGTTCTGTTGTGTGTGCTAGATTATGTTCAGGTTCTGTCGAGGGTGTCATGCCATGTTCATGTCCTGTTGTGTGTTTGCTATGTCATATTCAGGTGATGTTGTGTGTGCTGTCATGTTCAGGTTATATTGTGTGTGCTATGTCATGTCCAGGTTATGCCGTTTGTGCTATGTCATGTTCTGGTGTGTGTGTGTGCTATTTTATGCTAATGTTCTGTTTGTGCTATATCATGTTTCAGGTTATGTCGTGTGTTCTCTGTCATGCCCAATGTCTGTTCTCTCCAAGTGCTGTAGTGTGCGTCGGTTGACAAGGTTTCAATATCGTCAGAATCCAAAAACTCTTCAGTTTCTTTTCTTGCACGTTTAGATTCCATCCGTTTGTTTACGTTATAATATTTTCGCTTGATCATCATTCTGGTGCAAATATCCGTTAACTGTAAAGTTAATTAAAATTCATAGATTCGCTTCATTCGCCTTTTAACCTTACGTCTGATTACACTGTCTTTTGTTTCTGGGATTGGTCCTGGGTAAATTACAGTTGTGTTTGTATGTGCAATGTCGTTACTCCATAATGCCTTCATGTATATCTACAAAGGCCGCTGAAAGATTGAACTTGATCACCGTAACATATAATAAATAATCAAATCAGTGTTATTATGCCTGTACTTTGGTCGTATCTGCCACATACAACATTATTATGAATTAAAATGGTATCTAAAGATACAAACTAGATGTTGGAAACTTTGCTTCGATAAAAAGCACTTCAAAATAGAGGGGTTTTTTTTTTTTCAAGAATATTCACCAAATCATGTTTATTCATATAATTATGATGCACATAAAAAAGCACACCATACAAACATTAATGTTACTGTAATTCCTATGTATGTTTACAGACACGATTCTTGTTTGTTCCAAATTGTTCATTGCATGCAGTATCAAACCTTTATTCATGACATACGTGGCTCTCACAACGGCAAAAGTCATATTATTTTTTAGGATTCAAGCACATACATTTTTTTACATAATGTATGCTTTATTGTCTTTAGAATTTGTAATTTCTGTCACAAGTAGATAGCAGAGAATGCACCAGGGTCGTATTTGCCACGTCAAACATAATTATTTAATGAACTGCCTTTAAAAAGGGAGTATCTACCACATACGACCAGTTATGTTCACATTATAGACAGCAATCAAATCGGAGGTAAGTCGCGATTGTATGTGTCAGTCTATTTTCGTATCTGTTATTCACTTACGACTATTGAAATCCTTCTGTATAAGCGATGCTGTTAGGGGCACAGCTACGATTTTTTTGTGACAATACGTAATAAGGCATGGCGATTTCGAATATGCAAAAAAGAGAGACGTTTTAGGTCGTATCTGCCTCTTACGACCTTCTGGCTCTCACGCGACGAGTCTTAGATTTAATGTCAACCAGTCTTAGATCCTCTAACGTTTTGCGTTTTGGTAGATTTAGCTTATCCAAGCACAGAGACCCACAATGCTTGATGATTTCGAGTGACAGAACAATACCCATTGTTGGCACACTTGATGTCACTACAAGACCCTTCTAAGCCGTTTTTCCACTTGGAAATTGGTTTGAAGACCGAGGACGAATTAGCATCCATCTTGCTTTCTTTTGATAAGTTGGCGAGCTGGCACTGCAGATTTGCTCTCTCGAAATGGAAGGATGAGCAGAAACGAGCCATTTTACACATAGCGACACACCCGTAGAAACTAAAATGATCGTAAGTTATCACTTTTCTGAACTGAGAGTGCAACATGTCAGTATAACTGAGGCAAAAAGAAACCAAACAACTGGATGCCAACATTTGAATCCATAGAGAAAACATCGTGGGAAAAAGTAAACCCACTCCGTCTTAGTAGAACGTTTAAACAGAAATAATGCTTTGTCTGGTTGTAAAATAAAGTCAAACCTGTTTGGAAAGGACACCCATGGTACCTACAAAATGTAACCAGGGCTGTACCTAGTCTGGTAAAAAGGATCGCAGTACAAAAATAAGCAGGGCACATCAATAATGGGTCTTATCAAGCTGGACATAAAAGGGGCAGCTGTAAACTAAAAAGAGCACTTTTTTTCGGGTTGCAAGTGGGTGACTGGTAACTGGATTAGATTCAACTCATTATGTATTAATGTATTACATTCCTTTTCACTGTAAATTACCTCCGATTACCTAGCAACTAAAAACCTGATATCCATAAAGAGATCGATAATGTCTATTCTCCAAAAGATCTTTAGTTTAGGTTAGTTTAAAGTATAATAAATTATTCATACTTAAAAAATAATATTAATATTATATTATTAATAAGCGTCGGCAGATGCCAGCAACTGGAGGAGCCTGTATATATTAATTCGTCTTTCAAATGGAGGTGGGGAGGCAATGCATACTTTTCAGAGATGTGGAATCAGTTCCCCACCCCACCGCACCCAACTCCGTTTCCGACGCCTGTGTTAATGTATTTAACTGTTGTAATAGCACATAACTTGTGGAAAACAAATGGTTAACTTTGCAGTTAATAAATGGCAGTTTAATTTGGTCATAATTAGTGAGAGAAAAAAAACCTCATTTTGTCTAGATTTCTACTCAACAATAATGATTGCAAATTATGTTAGAATGCATCACAAATGAGTCAGGTGATTTTTTGTTTAATGGTACGCCCCCACCCTTCTCTATCACTCGCTGCGGGATACGCATCTGTTAAAGTTAGTTTGTTTTATTTAACGACACCACTAGAGCCCATTGAGTTCGCTCCCCATGACCCAACTGATCCCATACTTTAATAGGGGTCAAATCGACGAATCTTGCAGGCACCTGCATGTTGTTCCTCTGAAGAATTCCAGTCGTTATTGTGGCTGTTATGCGAGCATTCATTGTTCTGTTAAAACGAAACGCCTGGATGCAGCTGCATCCACCAGTGTGATGATTTCGTAAAGGTAACGCTGAATGAAAATTAGCTGTGTTTAGTTTTGTTATTTCCATCGGCGTAATTAATTTCTACCGCCACTACAACGGGCACCGTTTAATGACGTTACCTATATGATATCACTCTCCACATCTTCTCCATCCACGCTTTATACCGTCTGCAAATAGCACACAAAATCTTGATTCATCCGTGAATAATGTCTGGTTCCATTCTCTGAAGCTCCATTGTTGGTAAATTTAAATATGGGTCCATCTCAATTGTTGTTGTCTATTATATGATATCATAGTGATTCACTCTAGTTTTAAATACTACGACGTCCACTGTTAGGAGTCGGTCACTGGCGAAGTCAGAGGCTGAATCCGGGGTGGGCGTGCCTGAACCTTAGTGGATAGGGGCACGCAAAATGAGTTGCCAGTTGTTAGGGGGCGGGACGTAGCCCAGTGGTAAAGCGCTCGCCTGATGCGCGGTCGGTTTGGGATCGATCCCTGTCGGTGGGCCCATTGGGTTGCACCACGACTGGTATATCAAAGGCCGTGGTATGTGCTATCCTGTCTGTGGGATAGTGCTAACGTTCGGGAACTATTTGATTGGTTCCAGACGTAGCCATTTGGTTTAACGTGAAGCGCATTAACCAGTCTAGCGGACGTTTTTCTGCTCGGTCTGGCTGAACACAACCCAGATGTGTTACTACAGGGATTGCGACGTCACGGGTACAAAGAGGACGACGTGCACATAACCCAGCGGCATGAACTCTACTGCGGACGGTCTGTGCGTGAACTCTAGTGCTGAAGATGGCCACAGACCGCAATTATTTACGCAATATGTTTCTATATAACGTTAGTGGCTATAGTTAGTGGTTAATATTAGTGGGATCGTGGACTTTTTAATGCACATTTGCCTGCCTGAGGGCAACATATCCTAAAAAGGCAGGGTCGTGCGCAGGAAATTTTGCAGGGGGGTGGGGTTGAGGCGTCTGGCGAAGCCCGACACTGCGAGCGCCGCAGGCGCGAAGTTCGTGGTGGGGGGTCTGGCCCTCCCTCCCACGAAAATTTAGATACATTGACCCCTTCTAGGGCTATTCTGAAGTATTTTCTGCTGGCTAGCCGAGCTGCTTTCTGACAAAAAATTGTTCGCCTTGAGCGGGGGGGGGGGGGGGGGGGGGGTGTGTGTGTGTGTGTGTGTTTCGACACCTCTTTCTCTCAGGATATTGATTTAAACAAACACTTCAAAGCCGTCTGTCATGAAATAATCACAGTCAAACAGCAGACTACTCTTTTAAAATGTATCCAACGAACGAAAGCGAGTTTGATACGTTTTTAAACCACGAGTTGTAAGATAAATAGTACCGGTATCTAACGGACACGAATGTATTATTCTACTTGTTACTGCCAAACAACTATATACTTGTATAAGGTTGCAAATGAATCATTACGCTTTTTACATGGATTACAACTAATATTCACTATTGTGGGTAGAAGTTAAGTTTGTTTTGTTCAACGACACCATTAGTGCACTGGTTGGAACGATAATATTGTGGGTAGAACGATAGAAATACATGGTGAAAAGGTTTCAGGCCAGCTCAGTTTGCCCGAATAATTTTATCCTATTTGCCAGAATTTGAAGATTTGCTCCAGCACGGCGGGCAGTTGAACCCCCGCCTACCCGCCCCGTCTCGTACGCTTATTACCCGATTTGACATTAGTGTTTCTTTCTATTATGACTACAAACGATAACTTTGAATCATCACAATATCACGCTTTTAAAAATAGATCCCCGTCGGTGGCACCATTGGGCTATTTTTCGTTCTAGCCAATGCTCTACAACTTATGTAACAAAGGCCGTGGTATGTACTATCCTGCAGGGCCGTACCCTCCGGGGGGCAGGGGGGGCAGCTGCCCCCCCCCCGAGAATCTTGTCCTTTTTTTTATTTTATATATATCTCCAGTAATAGCATAGAAATGTTTAATCTTTATAGTATGTTAAAAATTATTTATAAAATTTAGTGCCCCCCCCCCCTATGGATTTTGGTCAGGGTACGGCCCTGTCCTGTTTGTGTGCATATAAAAAGATCCCTTGCTGCTAATCAAAAAGAGTAGCCCATGAACTGGCAACAGCGTGTCCGCTCTCTATATATGTGTGGTCCTTAACCATATGTCTGACGCCATATAACCGTAAATAAAATGTATTGAGTGCGTCGTTAAATAAAACATGTCCTTCCTTCTTTTAAAAATAGCTCATTTAGCACACAACGGATCGATCGTCTGGTGGTTGTGATATAAGTCTCGTGCGCAGACTGTCTAGAAAATATTTAAATGAGTTTGAAAGTCTACCCGAGCGGACTAGTCTTGTTGACAGTTGTGGTTAACCGCACATAATCTTCTCCTGCAGCCTGTTATTTACTAAATGTACTACTAGTATTTATCTGGAAAGCCCACACGTGACACGGTTAAAGAAGTAGGTCAGCGGGAGACTATAGCCTTTTGAGTTTTGAAAAAAACCTGGGTTAGATAACAGTGATAATTAATACTACAGTCCGTCCCATCAAATGTTCTGTAAAAATGTTGTGTTTTTTGTTGTTGTTGTTTTGTTTTTGTAAATAATTTCAGTGTGGTTTGACGTAAGAAGAAACGTAAAAGTGTTTTGGAAATAACAGAAAAATACTATTTTTGTGTGCAATTTACAAATCAATCGGCTCAGAAGTAAATTTCATAGTATGAAAAAAAGGCGTTCCCTGTGGGACGGACTATAGGTCAACTATTTTCTACGTATTATATCGGAGATTAGGGTGAGAGGGCACTTCTTTGTTTATTTCCAGTGACCAAACGGAGACCGTGTATGGCTGCTATGCCTAAAATGAAAACTTTTTCTTAAATCTGACACCACAGTAATTTTAGTCTGATTGTTTTCGATCTGACTCATAACATTAAACTTATGCAAAACCCAGGTAGGTAAGGCTCGTGGCGTGCCGAACGAAGGTTATAGTGTGTCCACATAAGACGTACGGGCTCCCATTATTGTAGGGGGACAGGCTGCCTTTTGTCCGAATTAAACGAAAATGCCCGAATCTGGATAACAATATTTATTCATATTTAATTATGATATCATTATACTGTCAAACAGCTATAGGGTTGCAAATGAAACACGCATGGATTATGTAGGCTAATATTTTAAGTAGAATGATGAAAAAAACCCATGTTGAAAAGGTTTTTAGCATGCTCATTTATGCAGAAAATCTTTTATTGTTTTCACCCGAAATTGAGGATTTGCCCCACCGCCTCCTGTCTCGTACGCTCCAAGAGGGGGGCGGGGGGGGGGGGGTTGAGTGATACTCCCCCGGAAAATATAGTGAAAAAACATTTTGCTTGGGGGGAGGGGGAGGGGGTTCGACACCCGAAACCCCCTCCTGGACACACGCCTGAAACCGATGATCCTCGTTACAGTATAAATAAAATAGCATATTTCGTTACGCCCATTTCCAGCTCTATTTTGAAAGACAGGTAATATGTTTTCCCCCATACTCTATTTATATTATTGCCAGTGATTGGCTATTTGATGTTAGGCCTACGTGCTCCTTGTCATAATATAGCATATATCAATGGTTTCCAAAACAGGTAGGTAGATTATTTTTAATGAGCGACTAAATATATAAATTTACAGGTGAAAGCGCAAATGGATATTATTGGTATTACATAATAGGTGTTAACTTTGCATATTGTTTGTTTTTCGTTTAAAAGAAAACATTGATGTGTGCATTTAGGCTAACTCTTGTATTTTGTATAAATCTTTCAACAGTTTTAAAACACTGAAAAAGGTCTACAGTGGAGGAGAAAGGAAGGCTGAGAGTGAGAGCGCAGTATCTTGTTTTAAAAATATGATTTAATGTTTCAGGTTTTTTTATTTTAAAGTTATAACATTTAGTAGAAACCTTTCATCTCTGCAGGCATTGAGTTCTGCTTTTTAGTGTTGTAAATTGTTTAGCACCATATGTCCTGGTAGATGTGCTTTTCTAGTTTTAGCACAGATCTCATGAAGTGACGGCGCCATCTTGAATTCGATCAGATATTCAAGTTTGGTGTTAGGTTACCTGTTAACTTTGAACTTCAACAATGGCATGAGTATCAG
Source organism: Gigantopelta aegis (assembly GCF_016097555.1). Lineage (NCBI taxonomy): Eukaryota > Metazoa > Mollusca > Gastropoda > Neomphalida > Peltospiridae > Gigantopelta > Gigantopelta aegis. The sequence continues at coordinate 54,586,125 of NC_054706.1, forward strand.
TGTTTTAATTTGACTTGATCATTTTATGAGATCCACAACTAATATTTTTAACTATTGCAATTTTAACCGTATTGATTGTGTAAAATACAGTAGACAAGGTTGCCTAGTTACGGTATTGTAACGGAAACTTTCGTCAACGTCAGTGCTACTTTATCATATCTAAAGGTTGCCTAGCCCGAGTACTCTGACTGTAAGAGAGCTAGACGGACATTTGGACATAAACACGCTCTCATTACAGTCAGAGACCAACCTATGTCTTTTTTTGGCAATTCCTGACTACCAGACGGTAGGCAACGAGTCCCGCTCTAATACCACAACAATCCTATGTTTGACGTCAAATACCTTTACATCAATCATTTTCGAGTTAAGTGATACAAAAAAATCCACATATTAATCACTAATACACTTACTACAGAAAGAAACCCGACAGCACCCACATTCAGCTACGCTTCGTGACACTCCGTCGCAACAATTGCAAAGCTCGGCGATCTATTTCGAGACGTAGACCACGTGATCGCGCACTGGGCGATTCCGCCTTGTGCAGCAGTTACAGGGGCCGTCTCATATCAAGCGGTTATTATTTTCATAAACAAATCGTCAGTCAAAAAAGAACTTGTAAATCAGCGACAAATATCATTGTCGTACTGTTAACTGCCAATGCGTATCGATGGGTAATCTCATTAATTGTGGCTACATTCTACATTTTAAAACTCCCACACACCCTCTCGTTCTGAGTACAGTTTGTGGCCCTGATCAGAAATCGTGGTAGCGTACTTGAACATCAAACTGATATAAGCAGGTTAATTCCCGACATCGGACCTGGCAGTCATTTGTGGCCATACATGCATACGGCGAAACTCATCGCCATCGGTCCCTAGGCGTCAGCTTGTCTACTATGACGGAACTCCTGTCTACAACTGATCATTGAGTATTGTGTTACAGAATCGGTCTTTGTTCAGTTGTTGAAAACAATTGGGCTGTGTTCTACGTAGGTTAATTCATTGTCAATAATTATTAACTACCATACATATATGTGATTTAGCCTACATTTGCTTGGATAAAACGATCGTTCATATGAAATTAGTTATTAAGCAAACAGAATACTTACAACCAACCCAAAACAAAATTTGAACTATTTTTATTACTTAATTTACTAGTATCCTACCGCCTTTTTCTTCTTTATTTTTCTTTTTGCTTTTTAATGAGATATTACACCACAGTTTCACATTTGAGTCATTTCCGCATATTTCTTAGGGAGTGGGTTTCAGCTCAGTCGTTTGAGTGTTCGCGTCGCAGGATCGAACAACCTCGATGGATCCATTAAACCAATTGATTTCTTTGTCGTTCCAACTAATGCACCAGAACTGGTCAGTGGCCTGTGGGAAAGTACATATAAAAGATCCATTGCTAATGTAGCGGGTTTCTTCTCCAATACTCATATCAGTTACCAAATGTTTGACATTCAATAGCTAGTGATTAATTAATCAATGTGCTCTAGTGGTGTCGTTGAACAAAACAAATTTCAATATTTTTTAGTTTGATCTGAATAGCAAAACAACTATAAGATAAGTTTTAAAGATCGAATGAGCTATGCACGATTCAATTTTGATTTTGCAGTAACAAGCATTGCCATCCTTCCCCTTAACGCCTCGGAATACATCTTATGATACCCCATCCCCTCAAGAGCGTTACGTAATTGTTGAAGAAAAAAACCCCACACACACACTCTACTACTGTACTAATGACTAATTCATAAAACATAAAATAATCAAATTAAATTACTACTTACTTTATCTTTCATAAGAGGAGGCAGTACGTAGCACATACTTTTGCCGTATCCTGTCGATAACACCCAAATGTATCCTTCAAATTCAAAATGGAATCAATAATGTGTAATTGTTTTGGTTTAATGACGTAATGAAATCCAAATTCATCCAAAACGGCATTAGCCAACTCTTCCATGTTGTAACTTCGCTTGATATGAGACGGCCCCTGTAACTGCTGCACAAGGCGGAATCGCCCAGTGCGCGATCACGTGGTCTACGTCTCGAAATAGATCGCCGAGCTTTGCAATTGTTGCGACGGAGTGTCACGAAGCGTAGCTGAATGTGGGTGCTGTCGGGTTTCTTTCTGTAGTAAGTGTATTAGTGATTAATATGTGGATTTTTTTGTATCACTTAACTCGAAAATGATTGATGTAAAGGTGTTTGACGTCAAACATAGGATTGTTGTGGTATTAGAGCGGGACTCGTTGCCTACCGTCTGGTAGTCAGGAATTGCCAAAAAAAGACATATGTTGGTCTCTGACTGTAATGAGAGCGTGTTTATGTCCAAATGTCCGTCTAGCTCTCTTACAGTCAGAGTACTCGGGCTAAAGGTTGCCCTGCCCCATATCTACTAGTATGTAGTGTAAAACTACAAAACTATAAGTCTTAACTGTTGTAGACATTGTTGTATTAACCTTTCTGACAACCCTGTTCCCCAGTGAATTTGTTAATGACAAAACATCATGGAAAACCAGTGGCGGATCCAGGTTTGGAGGGGGATCATAAAACAAAAAATTAAAATTAAAATTAAAATATTATAAAATTATAACTATCACAAAATTTAGGGGGGCCCTGACCCCACCAGGTTCCGCCTCAGAAAACCAAACAACACAAGGAAAGTGCATGTCTGTGTCTAGACCCGAAAGGTCAAGGTTTCCAAGATAATGTTGTGATATGTTAGCAACCATACCAGCATACAAGGTACTGTATTAAAACATTCATGATATTCCATGGAAATATCTGTGGGAAAAACGTGTAAAGATTAATCCCAAAGAAAGACCAGACAGGGCTATTCTCCGAAGCTTCCCTATCAGTTAAAATGGTGCTGGATAACTGTTCAGAATAACTTTATTCTATACTACTAGCCAAGTCACACTAAATGGTAAGTGTCTAGACATTTCCATGAAGTCCTGAAGATTTGCCTAAAATTCTAAACTGTTTGGATAGAACACTGAATCTGAAGAGTATACATGATGAAGAAATAAGGCTGTGTTGTACAGAATACTTGAAAATGAAAACGTAAAGTGATAATAAAATGAAAGAAAAACTCAGAGTAAAGGGGTTTTTGTAGAAAATTGAAGAAAAACTAACAAAAAAAGACACAAAATTGTCGATCAGATACATGGTGCAGCACATATCCTTGTCACCTAGTAGTAAATATGTTTATAAATACATCAGGGTTGGAAAAATGTTTCAATTTAGTGGTAGCCCACCGGGCTACCAGATACCTAAATTGTGGTAGCCCAGCATCATATTCTGGTAGCCCACCGCTACCAGGTACCTAAATTGTGGTAGCCCAGCATCATATTCTGGTAACCCACCGCTACCAGGTACCTAAATTGTGGTAGCCCAGCATCATATTCTGGTAGCCCACCGCTACCAGGTACCTAAATTGTGGTATAGCCCAGCATCATATTCTGGTAGCCCACCGCTACCAGGTACCTAAATTGTGGTAGCCCAGCATCATATTCTGGTAGCCCACCGCTACCAGGTACCTAAATTGTGGTATAGCCCAGCATCATATTCTGGTAGCCCACCGCTACCAGGTACCTAAATTGTGGTAGCCCAGCATCATATTCTGGTAACCCACCGCTACCAGGTACCTAAATTGTGGTAGCCCAGCATCATATTCTGGTAGCCCACCGCTACCAGGTACCTAAATTGTGGTATAGCCCAGCATCATATTCTGGTAGCCCACCGCTACCAGGTACTTAAATTGTGGTAGCCCAGCATCATATTCTGGTAGCCCACCGCTACCAGGTACCTAAATTGTGGTAGCCCAGCATCATATTCTGGTAGCCCAACGCTACCAGGTACCTAAATTGTGGTAGCCCAGCATCATATTCTGGTAGCCCACCGCTACCAGGTACCTAAATTGTGGTAGCCCAGCATCATATTCTGGTAGCCCAACGCTACCAGGTACCTAAATTGTGGTAGCCCAGCATCATATTCTGGTAGCCCAACGCTACCAGGTACCTAAATTGTGGTAGCCCAGCATCATATTCTGGTAGCCCCAAAATATTCTTATGCAGTATTATCTATGCAACATATGTAAGGAAATGGGAAAAAAACATGAACTAAACATTTGTGAAAGAACAAAAGGTGTGAGATTGGATGACATCTTGTTAGGAACCGAACGGCCAAATAAGGCAAAATATGAAACCATAGAACAAAGTATTTTCGGACCTTATCAGACCATACACAATAAACCTGTTGATAGCATAGCTATGTGTCAAGTGTCCAATGAGCAAAATGAAGGAGACTTATATGGTGTAATACATGGATTGTGTGGATACATTCGGTGTAGGAGTGCCAGGTTTATAGAAAATTACAGTTGGATTATCGCTTCTCTTTACATGTTAATAGTATTAAAAGAAAGGTTACTTTTTTCTGGATAAAATATTCGCCTGACTCTCTCCCTTCCCGACTACTTTTAAAGTTTAGGACTAGTAAAATTTAGGGCTATGGTAAGGTTCCCACTTTATGTCGATACAATAGAGGGCACCGGGTGTATATAGCTGTATCACGTACAGTTTGAGATCAAGTTTAACTTTCATGGGAATTTACCCATTTTGACAGTGTTGCGGCCAAATCAAGTTTGACTTTCATGATAATTTATTCAAGGGCCATAACTCCGTCAAAAATGGAATTTCTCCATGTTTAACAGAGTTACGGCCCTTGAACTCTGATGCCTGGTAGGTGTTATGTATTGTTTTAGCGGTACTCTCAGAATGATTGTTAGTCCCCTACCGGTCCAACAGGAGCAGATTATAGGTTTTTATCTCCATCCTTCTCTCTGACTGTCTGTCCATCTGTCTGTCTAAAATATATTTTTCCGGGTGGGTTTTTTTCATAATGCATTGAGATATTGAACTGAAATGTTGTGTATAGTTTTTTCATGTACCTTTACAGATAAAGTTTGACTTTTGTGGCAATTTACCCATTTTTCACAGAGTTATGGCTCTTGAATTTAGGAGTTACACAAATTTGTTTTCCAGACTTTGCTTTCGCAGTGCCTGAAAATATTGAGATGAAATTTTGTATATAGCTTTATCAAGTATTGTTACCAATCAAGTTCACCCTTCGCAACGATTTACCAATTTTTCACAGAGTTATGGCCCCTGTTTATTTTGAGTTTGCAAACACTTGATCCGCCAGCTGCCAATATAAGATTAACGTTCGGGATTACCTCATACACTGGCTCAAATGTTCACTTTGCATGTTGCTTACACCGTGTCAAATCGAGCAGGTGTCACGAGGTTGTAAAGCTGGCGGATGGGGAAGGGTGGGTGTTAGTATGGCAATCAAATACTTCGCGAACGTTAGCGAAACATGTGTCGGCTGAACTTGAGGCTGGTATCTGTTCCATAGTCTGCAGATCACAGACGGCAAAACATTGAACATTTTGGCTACATCACGCTGAATTCTACCAGTTTGAAGCATGCCAGTAGCCGTAAGGAATTCCTCATGTTGTAGATGCCCCATCACTAATTTAAAGACTAACAATGCATAATCCAAAGAATAAAGGTTAATTGATAATGAAAGTAGTAATCACTCAAACAGATTTATTGACCGCTCTGTGAAGTATCAAAATCGCGGATGCCTCCCTCCCACGTGTGTGGGGCTACTGCGTGTTGTACATGCACATTTTCGTCTCTATGTCTTTGGATGTTAGGTTGTGCAGCCATGGACGTTCTTTCCTAGGCACTAATTTTTAAAAGCTGTTCTTTGTTCCAATCATTGGTAATGACATTTGCATTTTAAATTTCCCTGCTTTTTTTAAGACTATATCTTATTTATTTCCAGATATAACCTTGCTGTCCAACATAAAATATAGCACGATTATGTCTCAGGCAGGTAAGTAAAAAAACCTCACATGGGTTTTAAAAGTTTGTTTTGTTTAACGACACCACTAGAGCACATTGATTTATTAAACATTGGCTATTGGATATCAAACAGGACCATTTTGACACCGTCATAGAGATGAAACCCGCTACATTTTTCCATTAGTAGCAAGGGATCTATTATATGCACCATCCCACACAGGATGGCACATACCACGGTCTTTGATATACCAGTCGTGGTGCACTGGCTAAAGCAAGAAATGGGTTTTAAAAGATTCTTCTGTGTTTGCTGCCATGGTAACATGCTTTTAACTCACAGCTGTTTCATTTGCTAAAATACATATTAAATACATTTAATCGGAATATTAAAAAAAGAAAAAACCCATGTCCCACTTTTTGAAAGTGGACAGAAAAAAGGTATGCAATGCCAGACCAGTAGGAATTCTCTCTCTCTCTCTCTCAGTGCAGTGCAGTGCGCACATAAGTCAATACTTTTCTTGCTTCCCACTATTTAGCAAATTTAAAATGGCGAGGAAAGTTTCGAAGGTTGTCATTGGAATGTTATCGGACATATGTGTGTTAACACCATACGTATTGTCAAAAATAACGAAGGATGTTCTCACCAACGGGTGTGTTAGAAATCAAATTAATTGATGCCTATAATATTGATTATAATCAAACACCTTGGAAAAATTAAAATAAGTTAAATTTTGTTTTGTTTAACAACACCACTAGAGTTCATTGATTTATTAATAATTGGCTATTGAATGTCAAACGTTTGGTAATTCTGACATATAGTCTCAGAGAAGAAAGCCGCTACATTTTTCCATTAGTAGCAAGGGATCTTTTATATGCACTTTCACACAGATGGGACAGCACATATCACAACCTTTGACATACTAGGCAAGTGTTCTACTGATTGAGCTAGATTCCGCCCCTTGGATCAATAAAGTACTGGGTACTAGGGTTTAGGTCAGGTCAGGTCATAGGGTTTTACGTGCACATTCAGAACAAGCTGTTGTAGCGCACGCCTGTCATGGCAGGAAAGGTGGGGGGGGGGGGAGGGACCACCTGCCAGTGCAAGGGAGCACCAGCAGCCCATCCAAGTCGGTAGCAGGCGGGGTGGGGGAGGGGGACTAGGGTTTGACCTTTAATTCTTTAAATGACTCACTGTACTGGGGGGGGGGGGGGGGGAGGTAAAATGTATCAGGTTTCCTTTGATGACTACGAGTCAGAATTACCAAATGTTAGCCGATGATTAATTAATCAATGTGCTCCAGTGGTGTCGGTAAACAAACCAAACACTGTACTGGGGTTATCAACTTCCAACTGTTAACACAATGGTATTAGGTAGACTAAATTACAAAGTTCATTGTGAGATGATAGTAGTAATGGTATGTGTACAATTAACAATTTACTTTCTGTTTTGCTTTTGTCAGCCTTTAAAAGCATTATTTCAATATTAGAGATCAAAACTTAAAAAGTCACACTGTAACAAATGGCACATATAGGCCTACCTTTATTGTGTTAACTTTATTTCAACATAAAATAGGATGAACATGCAACGGGTAAAAAACCCAGCTGAACAAATTCACATAAAGTATAAAGGTGGGCTAGTAGTAAATAAATCTGTTGTGCGGCATATTTATTTTTACTGCCGGTTATGATATATTAGGACAGGATTATGTTATGTTGTATGATTTGAATAACAAAAAAATAGTTTTTCAGAAAATCAAGGCACAATATTTTACGCGAACCGCCGTTCTGTTTGCGTGTCGGTTACGCAAAATTCAATTTACGCGAACCGCAAATTGGTTACGTCATGACCTATAAACGTTCAGAAATTAAAACTTGCAAACTTCACGATTACAGGAAGTTTATTCATCCAGACATACTACTACTAGTACTAATATTTCGACAAATGTTTTAGGCTGAATTTTAGATACTTGATGTGCAGAAAACCAGTAAACAACATTATATTGCAACAGTTGTAACTTGCGACCCGTCTAAACTTTATTATTTTTTTTAAAGAAATGTGCTCAGACTACTAGGGACGGCTAAATTATCTACTGCTATTTTATCTCTTAAAGGTGTATATGTAGATATAATATTGGATTGGCTATAATTTTGCATATGTTAAAAACAGTTTTAACGTAAACAGGAATCCAAAAGTGTCACAAAAATTGAAAAATACTAACATCGCATATTGAGCTTTAAAAAAAACAACATTTGGAACGTCACTGTAGTATAGAAGTACCATCGATAAAGTGAAAGTAGCATAGCCAACGCAAACGGCAAAAAGGAATCCCTCCAAATGATTATGTATATATTTCAAAGGCGTAGCGCCCATTACGCACATTACACATGTGCCTAATGCAAAAACAAAATCCGGGAATAGGTTGAGGCTGTCTGTAATTATTCTATAAACTATCCTCTTAAAAATGACTCGAAAAAACGATTACAAAAAAGAAAAAAAAAAAGCCTCCGAAAAGGCTCAGATCTACAGGCGTCCTGATTTTCAACTTTTTCACAGGGGGAGGCCCCCTGAATATCTCCGCTCGGGCACGCCTTTGGCGTGCGTAATGCTAAGAAAGTTTGTGGCTATGCCCCTATATTTTGTTTCAGTACTGGGGCTGATATTCAGTTCTTTTATAATATTGTTAACTTTAGCAAGCATTAAAGGTAGGGTCAACTCAAACAAGAGTCTTATGTGTTGGAAAGATGCATACCCGGACCACCAAAACATACTGACACTTTAACAAATGAAAAACGCGTAATTTTAGAATTAATATTAAAAAAAAGATTATTCCTGCTAACTGGGGGCAGCCATTTTGTTTTGTTTTTGAGACGTCCGGTGGTATAGCTTGGGGCGAAGTGACGTCAGCTCTGTCCATCTGCTCTATACACAGTGTAAACAAACGCTCTAATTTACTACAAGGCGCTTCGCTTTCATCAACCTGACTTGTAAAACAACATGAATGACTTGATTGTATAATAAACTATTTAACTAAATATATTTCAATTTGCATCAATAGAATGAAATCAAGTTATAGTATTTTTCTTTTTTGAAAAATCCAAAAAAAAACCCAACAACAACCATATTATTAGGCCTATTGGTAGGGTACGTTCGAGCAAAAATGACCACTCAAGATACTCAAGCGATACTTTTCTTTTCTTTAAGACGACGTAATTGGTCAGTTTTGTGATTTTAGATGGAAAAGTCTACTTAAGCAATGGTTTTACAGAATTACTTGCAGTAATAACACAGGGCGGCTGGTAATGTCCATTACGAATAGAGGGGTATCCGTGCGGTTATAACACAATACCCTGTGATCTTAAAAGAAACACGTCTTTTTAATGCGTCTAGACACAGTGTCTGGGGACCGTCTAAATATACACCTGCCAATCAGGAACCACGGGTACTGGCCACGGAAAGAAAATACCAATTAACTAAGAAAACACTCCGATTATTATTTCAGTACATGGGTTAATTTATGTACAAAACATAATAGTTATTTCAACACTTTGACAATGGTGGTTTATTTTGTATTGAAAAATAATATATAATTGTTACTGCCTTTCTGGGATGGCTATTATTACAGAAGTTGCTGAGAACATTGCGATGCATCCGCAAAAATCAGGTATGTTTTGTTTCTTCAGTTCGAAGACTAATTCCTGACGTGACACGTTATGTATTACGTAACCACCAGCTCGCCAGAGGGCGTATTCATTAGGATGGTACAAAATGGCTGCGCTCATTATATATAATAGCCGTAACATTTAACCGTTTTATTAATTAACTATAAGATTATACTTGTTGATATTAACCTTCTGACTACTGCAGGCGAGATATCTCGCCCGACGTCACGTCAGTCGATATACTGTACACTGTATACAGTGCATTCCCCAATTCATATTTCCCGCCGTTTTGCACACGACACTCCCCGGAAACAGAATTATAATTATAGAAAAAAGAATTTTTTTCAAAATGGTGGTTTTTGTTTTGATTTTTTCAATTGAAAATACCTTGAAATTTTTTGTTCAAAACATGGTTTTCGGCAAGTATGTTTGCTTGACAACAATGGCGGCACGTCGCGGTAATTTTCAGGGATCGATAGCTGATTGTAACAGCTAATTTGATAATAAATTTGATCGTTTACCAACAACGAAAATTACCAAATATTGCAATATGAATCGTAGTTCGGGTTTAACAAAAAATTCTGGTCAGAAAACCACTGTTATCGGGAATAATGGACATAAATACTGGACAGCTGGCCACAAATGCCCGTAAGTAAACGCAACTTTTTCGATTTTTTGCCTAATTTTAATGACCATTAGCCGATCTAAAATAATAAAAATTACAAAAAAAGACACGAAAATAATACTTACCGATTCATATATGAACTTTATTTCATGTATTTATGAAAAATTTAAGTGAATATATGTGAGTAAAAATTATAAACTTGTACCCACTCAACGTGGTTTTTGTTAAAAATTAATCCAGTAGTCTAAAGGTTAACCAATAATGTGCATTATATATCGTTGAATATTCATACCAGGCCAAATGCCTTAATTGTCCACTCCTTTAAAGCCATTTTTTTTTGGTCAAATGTTTTCTTTTGTATTTGTTTTAACTTTATGTTTCAGCTAAAAACTATGTATTTAAAATATAATTTTAACATAATTTTGAGGTAACCGATCAGGTAACCCACGGGTTTCGCAAATATAATTCACGTAACCGAAACATTGGTTACCTAGGTAAAAACCATGTGAACCGACTTCCGGTTCCCTCAGATTTCGAAAACGCAAACGGCAAAAAGGAATCCCTCCAAATGATTATGTATATATTTCAAAGGCGTAGCGCACATTACACATGTGTGTAATGCAAAAAAAAAATCCGGGAATAGGTAGAAGCTGTCTGTAATTGTTTTATAAAATATCCTTTTAAAATTGACTCGAAAAAAAAAAAAAAAAAAAAAAAAAAAAGCCTCCAAAAAGGCTCAGATTGCATCTACAGGCGTCCTGATTTTCATAATTTTCACAGGGGGAGGATCCCCGAATATCTCCGCTCGAGCACGCCTTTGACGTGCGTAATGCTAAGAAAATGTCTGGCTACACCCCTATATTTTGTTTCAGTACTGGGGCTGATATTCAGTTCTTTTATATTGTTAACTTTATTTAGCAAGCATTAAAGACATTTTTTTGTTGTTGTAAAAAATTTTCTTTTGTATTTGTTTTAACTTTATGTTTCAGCTAAAAACTATGTACATGTATTTAAAATATAATTTCAACGTAATTTTTAGGGAACCGATTAGGTAACCCACGGGTTACGCAAATATAATTCACATAACCGAACAATTGGTTACCTAGGTAAAAACCATGTGAAACAACTTCCGGTTCCCTCAGATTTCAAAATATTGTCCCCTGGAAAATCTATATTTTGGCATAATCTTTTAGCATAAATTAAAATGCTCAAAGTTGACATTAAGATGTAAAAAAAATTTGTTCTTCATGAATTAAATGTAAATAAATAAATGCATATATTCTTGATTAATTCTTGAGAAAAATGTGATGGGTTGTATACAGTAGAGTTCATGTTATAGGTATAATTATATGAGTTGGGTTAAAACATTTGTCCAACCAATGCACTACAACTGGTCAAAGGCCGTGGTATGTGCTTTCCTTTCTGTGGGAAAGTGCATATAAAAGATCCCTTGCTGCATTAGGAAAAATGTAGTGGGTTTCATTTGATAACTATATGTCAGAATTACCAATTGTTTCACATCCAATAGCCGATGATTAATTAATCAATGTGCTCTAGTGGTGGTGTTAAACAAGACCCAATTTTTAAAACATTTATTTTGTTTAAATGACACCACTTGAGCACAATGATTTATTAATCATCGGCTATTGGATATTAAATATTTGATAATTTTTATAATTTTTAACTTGTAGTCTTAGAGGAAAAGCACAATATTTTTCAATTAGCAGCAATGGATATTATATAGACACTTTTCCACAGACAGGACAGCACATACCATGTACTTTGATATACATGTACAAGTCAGATGTTTGGTAATTTTGACACAGTCCTCTGAGGAAACTTCTACATTTTTCCATTAGTAGCACGGGATATTTTATATTCACTTTCTCACAGACGGGAAAGCACAGTTGTGGTTTGTACACTGGTTGGAATGAGAAAAAACCCAATCAGTTGAATTGATTCACCAAGGTGGTTCGATCCTGTGATGCAAGCACCTCAGGCGAGCACTCAACCGACTGAGCTAAATCCCGCCTCACTAGTTGTTTACTGTGCAAGTTTTTTGCCAGCAAATAATTTGAGGGTATGTTAAAAAAACAAAAAACAAACAAAAAACCCAGCCCAGATCATAAGTGCCCCTACTAGGTGGTTATGGGTTTGAACACACAATTTCATGTACTTTCACACATTTTAAACAACAGTTCTCATACTTTAATCTTTCTAAAAATTATAAAAATTTATGTATTAATTTTCGAGATTTTAGTGTACGTAAGTTTACACTTCATACCCTCTGGAATCTCTGCTTTAGTCTTAATTCATTTCTTACAGCATGGTAAAACTGTAGCGGGTTTCCTCTCTACAACTATTATGTCAAAATTACCAAATGTTTGACATCAAATAGCCAGTGATTAATACATCAAAACTAACTTTAACTCTTACAGCATGAACTATAAATGCTTTGTCTTATCGCTATTTTGATACACATGTATTTAACTTTAAACATCGATTTAATTGTTTAATTAATAAATAAACTCTTTCATCACATTCCATGCTGACCATCTACATGTAGCTCTGTATATAAGAAATGAGTTTGATATGGTATTATAAACATGGATTTTATTTTATTTTTTAGGTAACTGCCTGGGACACAACAGTATGCTTGGAAGAGCATTTCCAAGTAAACATTGTAAGTTATTATTTTGTTAGTCTTACCGGTCCAACTGGAGGGGACTATAGGTTTCATCTCCGTCCTTAAGTCCGTCCATCTGTCCCACATATATCTTTCCCAATGTTTTTTCCCACAGTGCCTTGAGATATTGTGTATACTTTTATCATGTACTGTTAAGGTTTAGGGCCTCCAAAATAAAACTCAACCCGGACCCGAGTACCCGACACTTATAATGAGACTAAGGAATAAAGTAAAATAGGATTATGCATCTTAATTCCAGTGAAAAACATGGATGCCTAAATCATGACATATATTCAACTTTTGTTTCCCCTCCATTAGGGTCTCCAAGAGTCCAAAATATTGGACTTGAGTACGCGAGGGTCAAACTTGACCCGGACCCGAGTACCCGACACTAGATAATAATGAGACTAAGGAATAAAGTAGACTAGTATTATGGATCTTAATTCCAATGCTGAATATGGATGCCAAATCATGCCATTGATACACTGGCCCATCATATTGCATTCCACACTGTGACATTTGGCTTTTCTTTTCCCTCTATGTCTCATAGCCCTGTAATATAACCAGCGGCAAGCATATATGGCAAAATGATGAAAATAAATAAATGAGTACTCTTCCTTGCACGGGTACTCAAGTCCTGTGAATTTTGACTCTAGTCTAGCTAGACTCTGCCTGTGCTCGTGGAGACCCTATTACAAATCAAGTTTGACTTCCATGGCGATTTACCAATTTTTGACAGTTATGGCCCTTGAACTCAAGTGATAAGAAAATTAAACTTCTGGATGTTTTTGTTTTATAATGTCTTGAGATACTGACCTAAAAGTTTGGGTGTATCTTTATAAATTAATAATAATGTTATGTACTGTTACAGATCAAGTTTTACTTTCATGGCGATTTACCCATTTTGACAGTTATGTCCCTTTAACTTAGTACATAAGAAAATTTGTTGGGCCTGGTAGTAGACCTGTATTGCAGTACTCACAGAATAATTGTTTAACTGTTTAACTGCCATGTATATGTTTTGATTACTATGCTATTCAATGATTTATTTATTTTTATTAATTAAAAAATATATTTTTTAAATTAATGTTCATCTTAACCTAATGTATATGTTTTAATCTTACTTGAATGTTTAACCGAATATTTCCGGATATAGGTTTCAACGTGGCTTTTTATAATATCTATTAACCATTACCAGGGCTTTCTCAGTAATTTTTGTTTTATTTAGCCAGTTTTCAGATATGTAGAGTTTTTCCTTGAAAATTATTAAAATGTGGCTATTTTAAAGAAAGGGTCGGGATGTAGCCCAGTGCTAAAGCACTTGCTTGATGGGCAGTCAATTTGCAGGGGTCAATTTCTGTCGGTGAGTCCATTGGGCTATTTCTCGTTCCAGCCAGTGCACCACGACTGGTACATCAAAGATTGTGGTATGTGCTATCATGTGTGGGATGGTGCATATAAAAGATCTCTTGCTACTAATGGGGAGCAAGGTAGTAGATATCCTCTCTAAGACTATGTCAAAATTACCAAATAATTGACATCCAATAGCTGATGATTAATAAATTAATGCGCTCTGGTGGTGATGTTTAAATTTAAAGAAAATTGTTTTATCCAAAGACTGAATGTTGTAGCCACTTTGCATAAATATTATCAATTGGCTGATTTGGCAGTGAACAGGGTGAGCCCTGTCTTACTTTAACTGTGGCACTTACTGCTGCTGTGAGGCAGGCTGTAGCTCAGTGGTACAGCACTCGCCAGATGTGCTATCGAGTGGGCGGGACATAGCTCAGTGGTACAGCACTCGCCTGATGTGCGATCGAGTGGGCGGGTCATAGTCCAGTGGTACAGCACTCGCCTGATGTGCTATTGAGTGGGCGGGACATAGCTCAGTGGTACAGCACTCGCCTGATGTGCTATCGAGTGGGCGGGTCATAGTCCAGTGGTACAGCACTCGCCTGATGTGCTATCGAGTGGGCGGGACATAGCTCAGTGGTACATCACTCGCCTGATGTGCTATCGAGTGGGCGGGACATAGCTCAGTGGTACAGCACTCGCCTGATGTGCTATCGAGTGGGCGGGACATAGCTCAGTGGTACAGCGCTCGCCTGATGTGCGATCGAGTGGGCGGGACATAGTCCAGTGGTACAGCGCTCGCCTGATGTGCGATCGAGTGGGCGGGTCATAGTCCAGTGGTACAGCGCTCGCCTGATGTGCGATCGGTGTGGGATCGATCCCCCATTGGTGGGCCCATTGGGCTATTTCTCGCTCCAGTTAGTGCACCATGACTGGTATATCAAAGGCTGTGGTATGTGTTATCCTGTCTTTGGGATGGTGCATATAAAAGATCCCTTGCTGCTAATCGAAAAGAGTAGCCCATGAAGTGGCGACAGCGGGTTTCTCTCTCAATATCTGTGTGGTCCTTAACCATATGTCTGACGCCATATAACCCTAAATAAAATGTGTTGAGTGCATCGGTAAATAAAATATTTCCTTTCCTTTCCTTACTGCTGCTGAAATGGCTTCCAGGGGCATGAGTACTAAAACGTTTGTTTTCATTTGTTTTGGCTGTGCCCGGCTCTATTTTCAAGTAATAATAAATTTAAATATTTAGGTCTTGAGTTTATTATTGAATTTTTTCCCCTCTAATTATAGCCTTATTAACCACACCAACAACCCTGCGCCTCTCCCCCCTCCCATCCTGTACACATCTGAGAATGTGCCCAAGACAGATGTACTTGAGCCTTCAGTGAATGTAAGCATGTATCAAGTGGTTGATAAATTAAGTCAACACAAATAAACTTTGTTAACGTGGAATATGATTACAAATAAATAGATTAAGTAACAAATCATTATATATTAATGTTCTTTATTGGGTAGATTTTATGGCATGCACTGATATACATCACATAACTGGATGGTATTTTCTTCCGAACCATACTACATTAAAAACTTTTAAAAGAAGCAATAATTTAAAGATGTATTTGGTGTTAATTTTTATATATATATATTGTTAGCTAACGATTATGAAGCAATTACAATCATATTTAACATATGCTCCAAATCATAGTTTGTGAATAAATAAATTAACATAACATTCGCAGGAGTACCATATGAAATTTATGAAACTCATTTGGGAATTGTTCCTACTCCCTAACTCGCTCGGGGAATGAAATAATTCCCAAACTCGTTTCATAAATTTAATACAGCACTCCCCCTCATGCAATAAGTTATATATATAATTAATTTGTCATTACATTCATTACAATATAACGTTATCCCATTGGTCCCAGTCCAGATGTAATATTATAACGTGACTTTGTTCATTTCTCAACGAATGTAAAAGTTACATCGTCAGGGAACATAATTTTATAGAGGCAAGTTGTCTTATTGCGCATTATTGTTTTTGGACCAAAAATAATTCAGAATAAAGTAACAAGTTTTAGTGTTATTATTAGCAAATATGATTCAAATTTAATTACTGATTTTTGTTGTTCATACCCTGATGAACGTAAAAGAAATAACAGACAATCCTTAAGGCTATTTTAAATTTGCTGTCCAATAATGTGATGTATATTATGCATAGAGTATTGAAAACCTATTTTATTGTTTATTCTAGATTTACCTTACGATAGGGAAGATGAAGGCTTTTATGAGGAAGCCGAACCTATGGTGGCGAAAGCTACAGTTGGAAAAGGTAGTCTGTTGTAACAAGAACATTTTCTTGTCTTATCCTGTTATATGTACCTCTATAATTAAAGCCATGTTTATTAATTCACCTTAGTTTAATATTTAGTTACTTTTACATTTATTCGTTATAAATAGTGGGGTGAAATTACTCACATTTGCTTTGAGGTCTGTTATTTCATATGTTTTTCTCAACTTTCTAGTACATCTATTCTTTCCCATTCACGAAACGGGATTTTGGGGGGTGGAGACAACTGCCCCTCTAGTGCTGGAGTGAAACCTCAAATTCGAGCAAAGAAGATAGAGATATTCTGGCAAAATATGCTAAACAGAGACCTTTTTACCATGTATTTCCATCATTCTACCATCAAAATTAGTTGTAATCCATGTAAAACTGCATAGTGATTCATTTGCAGCCCTATATAGCTGTTTGGTAGCAATGCTAATGTGAATAAATGTTGTTATTCAGATTTAGGCAAAAACCAGCCTGCCCTCTTCCCCCCCCCCCCCCCCCCCCCCCCCCCCCCCCCCTTACAAAAATGGGAGGCCCATATATATGCCTATGCACCCATTCATGAACTTTGTGTATGCTGTCATAATATGCAGGCTTTTAGTCCCCTGCTTGGCCCATTCGGAGAGGAATATTATAGGTTTCGTCTGTCTATCTGTCCCACATCTACTTTTGTGGACCTTTTTTCACAATGCTTTAAGCTACCAAGCTGAACTATTTTGTATAGTTTTATCATACATGTATACTGTTACAGATCACATTTGTATAGTTTTATCATACACTGTTACAGACCATGTTTGGCTTTTATGTCAATTTACACATTTTTCACATACTTATGACCCATGAATTTAGGAGATAAAAAAAGTTGTTTTCTATATACTTTTATTTCACGATGCCTCAATATATTGAGCTGACATTTTATATATAGCTTTATTATTTACTGTTACAGATAAAGTTTGACTATTAAGGCAATTTACCCTTTTTTCACAGATTTATGGCTCTTGAAATTAGGCGATACTAAATTTAGTTTGGGCCCGGTAGGGGACATGTATATATTGTTTTTAGCAGTACTCTCAGAATGCTTGTTACAACTTAAATGTATTAAACTATGGTTCAAGTAACAATTAAAAAGTTTCTTCAACTAATAAAATTACAAAGGAGTTTTAAAATATACTAATATTACTTAATTATTAAGTACATGTACTTCAAATCACCATGCAGGGACCCATGCTACCATCGACGTCCTAAACTGCATTCACCTTAGTTCGGAGGGATGTAAAAAGTTAAGAAAAGTATTGACTTAAAGTGCCCTGTGCACTACGTTTACCTAACAACAAAAAATACGAATACAACTTTTAAGGAAATATTATTCTACATGTTTCAGCTACGATACGTGCAACAAAATATATTGCAATCAGTTAATGTGAACAATCAACAATGTGGAAGTAAAACAAATCCATTCTAAGGTCGACGACAGTCACTTTTCGCACCCTTATTTTGGCTTCATACACAATAAATATAGCATATCTTACCGTAATTTCATGTGAAATCCATATTTCGTGAAAGGTAAAAAACATTAATCACAAGATTTTCTTCACATACAGGTGTATTAACAATGTTCAAATAAAAAAAATTCAACAGCAATTTTGCATTGGAATTTTTCCAGCATTCTGAAAACGGAAATGTCATGTACCCAATTTAGTGTTATTGTAAGGAAATGTAAAGTGACGTCACTGGAATACTGATGTCATTCAAATTCAAAATTAGCTGTAATATTACAATGCTTCGTCACATTAAACTAGTCGACTAACCTTGACTCCTGTCAAAATTCTATAACCAGCAAACGACGCTGTTTACAGGTCGGTATGTTTTTATTTTTCATAATTCCGGACAACATATTAAGTTTAAATTTTAAAAGATGAAAGAAATAAAAAGTACCTTTTGTTAAATATATCACATCAAAAAATTACCGTTAGATATCTTTTATTTATTGTATACGAAGCTAAAACAAGGGTGCAAAAAGTGACTGTCTTCGACTATAATAGTAATAATAGAATTTTATTTCAGATCAGTGATCCATAGAACATATTTAAATATCACATATAAAACTGATTACATAATATACAGTAGCTTATTGCAGCGATTTACACATACAGATTTGACGTACACATTTGTACACTGCAGGTGGGCAAGTAGGTTGTTTGAGGTTGTTTCGATTCTGCTATTCAGCGAATATGCTGTTGAGCGAAGTAAAGTGTCCAAGCTTTTTACTTGATGACCAACAAACATCTATAACAGTTATATTCTGTTTTATTTTAGATTGTAATGAGCATTTCCAAGATCGTCCAGGACATGATTTTCTGAAGTCAGATGATGAAGCAGGTAAACAGTTTTATAACAGGAGGGCTTCCACTTCTTCTGTAGTTTACTTTTGTTTTATTTCAAATATCTTGTGCATTCAAATTAATTTCCATTTTTACCTTCATTTATTGTATTGAAAAGTTTGGCTTTTTTAACGACACTTCTAGAGCACATTGAATTCCAGTTTACACAACCCCTGCAATTAAGAAAACATCCAAGGCAAAAAACAAACAGTGGAAAAACAATTTCTAATATAGTCCACAGCAAAAAAAGTGCCGTGGAGAATGAAAAACTCCACGGCAATCACAACGGCATTGCTGATTGCTGTGGGTTGTTTACAGAAGATCCAGTTTCGAGATGTTACACTGTACACACACAAATTTAATACTCTGTTAAAATTTAATAGATTACTTATCCAACCAAAATATTATTATTACACTGATCTTTTTCTGATGGGACTAGTGTAATTTTTTGTTTTGCAAAAGAAAGCTAATATTCTACCCAAGTGTTATTCGACCCTTTAATGCAGAATTAAAGGGTTTACTAAAACAATAATCCGAGACTTTGTTTGGTTCAAGTGTAGCAGTATGTTCAACCATTCAGCGTTCTAGCCAATGATATTCTACTCTTTGTGTGTGTGTGTGTTTCAATATGTATATATATATATATATTTATTTATTACTCATATGGTCGATGCTAAATGGTTACATAAATGTCATATTTTCCCCACGCTATCTTTATTTCCTGGTTTATAACAATACCATGAAAACTGTTATGGCACACTTCTGACGTCACAAGCCGTTATACAATGTAGCAGCTGCAAGCTTGCGACAGTCGCAGTTTTTGAAATTGACATATTCCACGTCACTATAATTGACATCACCGAATGTTGTTAGCTAATGATATTTAACATTTGCTCGAAATCATAGTTTGTGAATAATAAATAAATTAACATAACATTCGCAGGAGTGCCATATGAAATTTATGAAACTCATTTGGGAATTGTTTCTACTCCCTAACTCGCTCGGGGAATGAAATAATTCCCAAACTTGTTTCATAAATTTAATACAGCACTCCCCCTCATGCAATAACTTATATATATAATTAATTTGTCATTACATTCATTACAATATAACGTTATCCCATTGGTCCACAGTCCAGATGTAGCAATGGGACTTTGTTCATTTCTCAACGAACGTAAAAGTTACGTCGTCAGGGAACATAATTTTATAGAGGCAAGATGTCTTATTGAGCATTATTGTTTTTGGACCAAAAATAATTCAGAATAAAGTAACAAGTTTTAGTGTTATTATTAGCAAATATGATTCAAATTTAATTACTGATTTTTGTTGTTCATATCCTGATGAACGTAAAAAAAATAACAGACAATCCTTAAGGCTGTTTTAAATTTGCTGTCCAATAATGTGATGTATAAAAAACAGTATATTATGCATAGAGTATTGAAAACCTATTTTATTGTTTATTCTAGATTTTCCTTATGGTAGGGAAGATGAAGGCTTTTACAAGGAAGCCGAATGTATGGTGGCGAAAGCTGAAGTTGGAAAAGGTAGTCTGTTGTAACAAGAAAATTTTCTTGTCTTATGCTGTTATATGTACCTCTATAATTAAAGCCATGTTTATTAATTCACCTTAGTTTAATATTTACAGTTACATTTACATTTATTCGTTATAAATAGTGGGGTGAAATTACTCACATTTGCTTTCAGCTCTGTATTTCATATGTTTTTCTCAACTTTCTAGTACATCTATTCTTTCCCATTCATGAAATGAGACTGGGGGGTGGGGGGGTGGGGGCAACTGCCCCTCTAGTGCTGGAGCAAAACCTCAAATTTGAGCAAAGAAGATAGAGATATTCTGGCAAAATATGCTAACCTGAGACCTTTTTACCATGTATTTCCATCATTCTACCATCAAAATTAGTTGTAATCCATGTAAAACTGCGTAGTGATTCGGTTGCAGCCCTATATAGTAGTTTGGTAGAAATGCTAATGTGAATAAATGTTATTCAGATTTGGGTGATTTTCGTTTAATTTGGGCAAAAACCAGCCTGCCCTCCCCCCCTACAAAAATGGGAGGCCCATATGCCTATGGTCCCATTCATGAACTTTGTGTATGCTGTCATAATATACAAGCTTTTAGTCCCCTTGCTTGGTCCAATAGGAGGGGAATATTATAGGTTTCGTCTATCCTTCTGTCTGTCTATCTGTCCCACATCTAGTTTTGTGGACCTTTTTTCACAATACCTTAAAGTACCAAGCTGAAATATTTTGTATAGTTTTATCATACACTGTTACAGATCACGTTTGGCTTTCATGTCAAATTTACACATTTTTCACATACTTATGATCAGTGTTCCAGATTAAAATTTTGGGGCAGTATCCCAGTTTCAAAATCTGGTATCCCACCTGAGAATTTAGTATTATATGGTATTCCGGTGGGATATTGGGTTCTTGAAGTCTGGTATCCAAAATTAAATTCTGGTATCCCCGGGATATCGGGATACTGTTAATCTTGAACACTGCTTATGATCCATGAATTTAGGAGGTAAGAAAAGTTGTTTTTCATATACTTTTATTTCACGATGCCGCAATATATTGAGCTGACATTTTATATATAGCTTTATTATTTACTGTTATACAGATCAGTTTGACTATTAAGGCAATTTACCCATTTTTCACAGATTTATGGCTCTTGAAATTAGGCGAAACTAAATTTTGTTTGGACCCAGTAGGGGACATGTATATATTGTTTTTAGCAGTACTCTCAAAATTCTTGTTACAACTTAAATGTATTAAACTATGGTTCAAGTAACAATTAAAAAGTTTCTTCAACTAATAATTATAATGAAATTACAAAGCAGTTTTAAAATATACTAATATACTTAATTATTAAGTACCTCGAATCACCCATGCTACCATCGACATCCTAAACTGTGTTCACCTTAGTCCAGAGGGATGTAGAAAGTTAAGAAAAGTAGTGACTTAAAGTGCCCTGTGCACTACATTTGCCTAACAACAAAAAATATGAATACAACTTTTACGGAAATATTATTCTACATTTTTTCAGCTACAATATGTGCAACAAAATATATTGCAATCAGTTAATGTAAACAGTCAACAATGAGAACGTAAAACAAATCCATTCTAAGGTCGACGACAGTAACTTTTTGCACCCTTGTTTTGGCTTCGTACACAATAAATATACATGTAGCATACATGTATCTTACCATAATTTCACATGAAATCCACATATTGTAAAAGGTACACTTTTTTAATCACAAGATTTTCTTCAAACACATCCAGGTGCATTAACAATGTTCAAACAAAAGAAATTCAATAGCAATTTTGCATTGGAATTTTTCCAGCATTCTGAAAACGGAAACGTTGTGTTTAGTGTTATTGTAAGGAGATCTAAAGTGACGTCTCTGGAATACTGATGTCATTCAAATTCAAAATTAGCTGTATTATTACAATGCTTTGTCACATTAAAATAAAAACTGGTCGACTAACCTTGACCCCTGTCAAAATTCTATAACTAGCAAATGATGCTGTTTACTTGTCGGTATGTTTTTATTTTTCATAATTCCGGAAAACATATTCAGTTTGAATTTTAAAAGATGAAAGAAATAAAAAGTACCTTTTGTTAAATATATCCCATCAAAAAATTACCGTTAGATATGTTTTATTTATTGTGTACGAAGCTAAAACAAGGGTGCAAAAAGTGACTGTCATCAACTATAATAATAATAATAATAGATTTTTATTTCAGATCAGTGACCCATGGAACATATTTAAATATCAGATACAAAACTGATTACATAATATACAGTAGCTTATTGCAGCGATTTACACATACTGATTTGACGTACACATTTGTACACCACAGGTGGGCAAGTAGGTTGTTTCGATTCTGCTATTCAGCGAATATGCTGTTGAGCGAAGTAAAGTGTCCAAGCTTTTTACTTGATGACCAACAAACATCTATAACAGTTATATTCTGTTTTATTTTAGATTGTAATGAGCATTTCCAAGATCGTCCACGACATGATGTTCTGAAGTCGGATGATGAAGCGGGTAAACGGTTTTATAACAGGAGGGCTTCCACTTCTTCTGTAGTTTACTTTCGTTTTATTTCAAATATCTTGTGCATTCAAATTAATTTCCATTTTAACCTTTATTTATTGTATTGAAAAGTTTGGCTTTTTTAACAACTCTTCTAGTCCATTGGACTATTTCTCGTTCCAGCCATTGCACCACAACTGGTATATCAAAGGCTGTGGTATGTGTTATCCTGTCTGTGGGATGGTGCATATAAAAAATCCCTTGCTACTAATGAAAAAATGTAGCAGGTTTCCTCTATGACTGTGTCAAAAATGACCATATGTTTGACGTCAATAGCTGATGATTAATAAATCAATGTGCTCTAGTGGTGTCGTTAGACAAAACAAACTTTAACTTTAACAACTCTTCTAGAGCACATTGAATTCCAGTTTACCCAACCCCTGCAATTAAGAAAATGTCCCAAGGCAAAAAACAAACAGTGGGAAAAAAAATTCTAATATAATCCACAGCAAAAAAAGTGCCGTGGAGAATGAAAAACTCAACGGCAATCACCATGGCATTGCCGATTGCCGTGGGCATTTGCAGGGGTTGTTTACAGAAGATCCAGTTTTGAGATGTTACACTGTATACACACACAAATTTAGTACTCTGTTAAAATTTAATAGGTTACTTATCCAAGCAAAATATTATTATTACACTGATCTTTTTCTGATGGGACTAGCATAGTTTTTTGTTTTGCAAAAGAAAGCTAATATTCTACCCAAGTGTTATTCTACCCTTTAATGCAGAATTAAAGGGTTAACTTAAACAATAGTTCGAGACTTTGTGCTTGGTTCAGGTGTAGCAGTATGTTCAACCATTCAGCATTCTAGCCAATGATATTCTACTCTTTGTGTGTGTGTGTCATTGTATATATATTTATTTATTTATTTATTTATTGCCCAAACGGTCTACAATAAACGGTTACATAAATGTCATATTTTCCCCACGCTATCTTTATTTCCTGGGTTATAATAATTTAATACCTTGAAAACTGTTATGGCACACTTCTGACGTCACAAGTCGTTATAGCAGCTGCAAGCTTGCGACAGTCGCAGTTTCTGAAATTGACATCATTCCACGTCACTATAATTGACATCACTAAATGTTGTTAATGACGATTATGAAGCAATTACAATCATATTTAACATTTGCTCGAAATCATAGTTTGTGAATAATAAATAAATTAACATAACATTCGCAGGAGTGCCATATGAAATTTATGAAACACATTTGGGAATTGTTTCTACTCCCTAACTCGCTCGGGGAATGAAATAATTCCCAAACTCGTTTCATAAATTTAATATAGCATTCCCCTTCATGGAATAAGATATATATATATCTATAGTTGAATCCCGTTGGCTCGAACCCCATCGGTGCTTGAGAAAGTGTTTGTCCCATCAGGTAGTTTGACCGAACCATTCGATCAACATCGGATATTTCGGTAACATCAGTTAGAAAGTTGAATTAGATACATATTATTTTGGTAACTGCAAACTTTAAAATTTCATCAGTGTGTTATATAGCAAAATATCTGAGTGAAAGAATTTATTAGAAATTACACCGATTGTGTGATGCAGAAGCCCTTGACGGTATTAATTAAATGTGTGGTTGCGGAAGTGATGACAGCTGATTAACTGGCCCATTGTTTCATTTAAAACTGGTCTTGCAGACGTGTTCAAAGTCACGCTTTATGCCGAGGCCCGTTTGTGCACTAGTTGTTTGATTGGTATCACGGTTCATCTCACAGTTACCGTAACACTAGCTGTACTTGAAAGATCATTACCGATAGCCGCCTAACAAACGACATAAAGAAAGGATTGCATGGCTATTGTTGTGATTCCCCGATTCATCGATAGTTCGTTCCGCCTAAATAATGAATCCGAAGGTTTTAATAACCAACTGCGCAAGCGCAGCAATAGTTTGTCCTTTTCTGTGGTTTCCCATTTAATATTTAACGGATCACCATTTTGAGGGAAATATAATTAATAACAGACGGGACTGATAATTTAGTTCAAGCAAAGGCTTATAATCGACCCTGGACGTGTTCGACCCATCAGCAGTTAATATAAGGGTTTACTGAACAAAAAACTTGGGACTTCGTTTTTGGTTTGAGCGTTGCGGTGTGTTCCACCCTTCTGAGGTCGAGCCAACAAGATTCTACTGTATATATTATTTGTGTGTGTTTTTCTTTGTAGATTCTATGTTTGATACTGAAGATGAAGACTATTCTGATGATGAACCATGGGCGAACTTTACTGATTGGAGTGATTCTGAAGGTAATGTATTAAATGTCAAGAAGAAAGACAGGCTATGCACACTTTCATTATAGGGCATTTTCTTCTTATATTATTAACTATAGCTATATTTAAATCACTTTTTATATCAAAGATGTTTTATTTAGCAATAATTACATTTCTGTTACATTCATTACAATTTAGCGTCATCCCATTGGTCCAGCCATTGCAACGTGAGTTTGTTCATTTCTTAATGAATGTAAAAGATAACATTTTCAGGGAATGACATAAATAATGACGTCACTTTTTATTGGTACCTTGTCATACTGAGCATTATTGTTTTTAAAAAAAAGTAATTCCAAATCAAATATGAATTTTTAGTGTTATTATTAGCAAGTACACTGTATCTTTTAAATTTAATTCTAAGTATTGTCTGTTATTTCTTTTATATTCATCTGGGTATGAAGAAAAAATCATCTGCAATCTTATGTGAGAATGCCTTCACCGATTCATACATTTTACAGATATTTACTTTTGCTCATTCCCACAATGAACGTAAAAGAAATAACGGGCAATTCTTAAGAATAGTCAACTACCAGTAGATCTTTTACATCCAGTGCATCGTGTAAACTAGGAATAATTATAGTGAACATATTCCGCGGCAGTGAATTGTGAATTTCATAATTTATCATCATATTGATAGAGTTTAACCCATACCTTTTTTATTATAATCAATCATTAGGACACCATTGGGGGGTGGGACATAGCCGAGTGGTTTGGGATCGATCCCTGTCATTGGGCCCATTGTGCTATTTCTTGTTCCAGCCAGTGCACCACAACTGGTATATCAAAGGCCGTGTTATGTCCTATCCTGTCAGTGGGATGGTGCATATAAAAGATCCCTTGCTGCATTAGGAAAAATGTAGCGGGTTTCGTCTGATGACTACAAGTCAGAACTACCATATGTTTGACATCCAATAGCCAATGATTAATTAACCTTCTGACTACTGCACGTCAGTCGATATACTGTACAGTGTATACAGTGCATTCCCCTATTCATATTTCCCGCCGTTTTGCACACGACACTCACCGGAAACGGAAATATAATTAAAGAAAAAAGTTTTTTTTTCAAATGGTGGTTTTTGTTTTGATTTTTTCAATTGAAAATACCTTGAAATTTTGAGTTCAAAAAGTGGTTTTCGGCAAGTATTTTCGCTTGACAACAATGGCGGCACGTCGTGGTAATTTTCAGAGATCGATAGCTGATTGTAACAGCTAATTTGATAATAAATTTGATCGTTTTACCAACAACGAAAATTACCAAATATTGCAATATGAATCGTAGTTCGGGTTTAAAAAAAAGCCTAATTTTAATCACCATTAGCCGATCTAAAATAATAAAAATTACAAAAAAAGACATGAAAATAATACTTACCGATTCATATATGAACTTTATTTCATGTATTTATGAAACATTTAAGTGAATATATGTGAGTAAAAATTATAAACTTGTACCCACTCATTTTTTGTTAAAAATTAATCCAGTAGTCTAAAGGTTAATCAATGTGCTCTAGTGATGTCGTTAAACAAAACAAAACTTCTTAGATCACCATTGGTGTCAATATTATGCTTATAGAGCCAAGTTTAGTTTCAGAATATTTATGTTGAAATTGCAAAATCATTACATATTGTTTCATCTGTCTACATTCAGGTTTATGTCAGTTATACAAATGGCCACGTCCTTTGAAACCATAATAAATTGCAAGTTGCAACTGCAGAGAACCAATGGTGGGCATGTACATGTCACTGGATATGCGTCTAGGGTGGACATCATGGCACCTCAAATATGAAATACTAACTTATGAATTTCAATAGGATATCAGTTTTCTCAGTGCGAGTGTTTATTTTAATAAATAAGACATGCTTATACTATAGTTTCTTTCTCATAATCTAAGGCATATTTCACATTTACCTACAGTTTCAAAACTAATAACCACAAAATTCCATGTTGATTTGTAACTTTAAGTATAACATTATTTTTCCTTTCACCACGGTTAAGTATATTACTAGTGAAACAAGGAAATTTGTTTTATTTATTTTAGGTTTGAAATGCAAGGAACATTTTAATGATCCACCAGGGAGTGTTGTTTGTTGCAGAGAAGGTAAACTGTTTTATAATAGGGAGGCTCTTCATGTGTGGTTTAATTAGCCGTAACCGTTAAACTCTAGTGCTGATAGGTGTTTAATATATAGTTCTTCAGATACATGTATATTTTAATATTCCCCAGCCTGTCGGGGGACTATAGGTTTTGTCTCCGTCCATCCGTCTGTCCATCTGTCTGTCTGTCCCAGATATATGTTTTTCACAATGCCTCGAAATACTGATCTGAAACTGTGTTTGGCTTTATTATGTACTGTTACAGATAAAGTTTGACTTTTATGGCAATTTACCCATTTTTTTCACAGAGTTACGGTTCTTGAGCATAGGGAGATACCAAAAATGCTTAGGTTCGGTAGGCGATATGTACCGGTAATGCTTTAGCAGTACTCACAGAATGCATGTTTTTATTA
This sequence comes from Gigantopelta aegis, assembly GCF_016097555.1. Lineage (NCBI taxonomy): Eukaryota > Metazoa > Mollusca > Gastropoda > Neomphalida > Peltospiridae > Gigantopelta > Gigantopelta aegis. Next base: position 54,613,949 of record NC_054706.1, read on the forward strand.
GGTGTGAAACTATATATGGGTAATCTAAGCAATATTCCTTGTATGTTTACTGGATCTGATATATTAATTTTGGCAGGTTTTTTTTTTAGATCTATATATTAGTGGTTCAGACGAAAATCCGAAAACATGTAACTACTTTGAGACAACCATTCCACAAGCATGCATTATTGTTTGAGTATAGGGGTAATATTAGCAATTTTCCGTATCTTTACATTAGATTGCTGGATCTGATATATTTTGTCAGTTTGTTTTAGATGTACATGTATTTATTAGTGTTCATGAATACGAAAATCTGTAAAGCTTTATTGGGAATGCAGAGCCATGCATAGCAGGTTGGGTGTGGTAGACCTTGGGAACAATGAAAAAAGTGCTCTTTCTAGTGGAAATGTGCCTTCAAAAGGTCTTATATACTCTTCAACAAATGGGTTATAACTCCGATTTTATGTTTCCTACCGGTTCATGCTTTGTGAATATAAGGTCATTGCATGTCCCAAACACATTCCCACGGTTACATTCGATAAAACGCAGCTACTGTACAATAAAGTTCCAAAATGTGAATATTCGCAAAAACGCAGCCACGTGCAAACCATGTCACCACTGCACGTGCGTTGTCTGCACGTGCAACATGAACACCGACAGTATAAAAGTGCAGGGTGTTCGCTTGCCTGGCCTCTGTATCTGGCCGACAGTTGACAATCCAGGACATGCCACGTCTCAGTGAACCGCAGAGAAACAATGCCATCGGCCGACTAGACGCAGGCGAATCCAGAACGGCCGTTGCCAGAGCATTCCATGTGTCCCCAAGCACCATCTCCAGACTGTGGGACCGTTACCAGCAACATGGATCAACACGTGACCTCCCTAGATCCGGTCGACCACGGGTCACTACCCCCGGGCAGGACCGCTACATCCGGGTACGCCACCTTCGGGAACGATTGACTACTGCCACCTCCACAGCCGCAGCAAATACCAGGTTTGCGCAGGATATCCGACCAGACCGTACGGAACCGCCTACGTGAGGTAGGAATTCGTGCCAGACGTCCAGTTCGAGGTGTCATCTTAACACCACAACACCGTCGACTCCGACTGCAGTGGTGCCAGATTCATCGACAATGGCCTCAACTGCGATGGAGACAGGTGTGGTTCAGTGACGAGTCCCGATTTCTGCTCCGACGTCATGATGGAAGATGTCGCGTGTATAGGCGTCGTGGTGAACGTTATGCGGCAAACTGCGTGCAGGAAGTGGACAGATTCGGCGGGGGTAGTGTCATGGTGTGGGCAGCCATCTCACACACTGGCAGAACTGACCTGGTCCACGTGCAGGGCAACCTGAATGCACAGGGCTACATTGACCAGATCCTCCGGCCACACATCGTTCCAGTTATGGCCAACGCCAACGCAGTGTTCCAACATGACAACGCCAGGCCTCACACAGCACGTCTCACAACGGCTTTCCTACAGAACAACAACATTAATGTCCTTCCTTGGCCATCGATATCACCGGATTTGAACCCAATTGAGCATCTATGGGACGAGTTGGACCGATGCCTCCGACAGCGACAACCACAGCCCCAGACCCTGCCCGAGCTGGCAGCAGCCTTGCAGGCTGAGTGGGCCACCATCCCCCGGGACGTCATCCGTACTCTGGTTGCTTCAATGGGCAGGCGGTGCCAGGCAGTTGTCAACACACGCGGAGGCCACACCCGGTATTGACTCCAGATGACCTTGACCTTGGTGGTGTTTCCTACCACTTACTCACAATGGACTAGAGTGAATTGTGAACAATCCTGCAACATTTGGTAATTATCGGACTCACCATTCAATAATTAAATCAATTCTCCAAATGTTACGACAATGTGGTTTTGCGTTTCTTCTTTTAAAGAGTATATTAACTGTGCCCAGAATTGTGGCCCCTGTTTAATTTTGGCTGTTTACGAGCCTGGGTCGCCATATTGTTAGAATATATTAATTGTGTGTTCTGATTTCAGAAACCTCTGTGATGTTTACATGTTATTCAAGAAACTTAATGCTGTTATGTATATTTTAAGATATAAGTATTTCGTGGGATTTTTTGGAAAAAATGTAATTCTTTTTGTATACGAGTCTTCAACAGTAGGATTATATAGAAAACATTGATTAATTTGGACATTGTACATTACTTCAGACGAACAAAACATTTTGTCCCCTGTACATTACTTCAGACGAACAAAACATTTTGTCCCCTGTACATTACTTCAGACGAACAAAACATTTTGTCCCCTCAAGGAAAGAAAATGTTTTGTTATAATTGCTGCAGTGCACTCTGCTATATTCAGTAATGTTGTTTGCAAACTGACTTACCTCAAGGAAGGAAAATGTTTTGTTATAATTGCTGCAGTGCACTCTGCTATATTCAGTAATGTTGTTTGCAAACTGACTTACCTCAAGGAAGGAAAATGTTTTGTTATAATTGCTGCAGTGCACTCTGCTATATTCAGTAATGTTGTTTGCAAACTGACTTACCTCAAGGAAGGAAAATGTTTTGTTATAATTGCTGCAGTGCACTCTGCTATATTCAGTAATGTTGTTTGCAAACTGACTTACCTCAAGGAAGGAAAATGTTTTGTTATAATTGCTGCAGTGCACTCTGCTATATTCAGTAATGTTGTTTGCAAACTGACTTACCTCAAGGAAGGAAAATGTTTTGTTATAATTGCTGCAGTGCACTCTGCTATATTCAGTAATGTTGTTTGCAAACTGACTTACCTCAAGGAAGGAAAATGTTTTGTTATAATTGCTGCAGTGCACTCTGCTATATTCAGTAATGTTGTTTGCAAACTGACTTACCTCAAGGAAGGAAAATGTTTTGTTATAATTGCTGCAGTGCACTCTGCTATATTCAGTAATGTTGTTTGCAAACTGACTTAGCATTGGCAGTGCAGATTAAAAGTGGAGAAATAGTCAGAAGGATCGGTAACTTTTAACAAGGCTTTGCATATAATATTACAGTATATAGATAGACTTAGTAAAGAATTTAATTCTTATATATATTGCATGATGCAGAGTTCGCCAAATCCCAAAATGCAATAATTATCCCCAAAACTAATTTGAAAATTATGTATCATTTGTAGATGTACCACTGATTTGAACATACAATAATGGCTTTAACTAAAAAAAAAAAGAAAAAAAGTTTATATCGTGTTTTGTGTCTGAACTCTTCATATATATATATATATATATATATATATATACATATAGTCAAACTTCGTTAACTCCACCTTCGATCTCTCGAAAACTTCGATCTCTCGTTCTGAAGGGATGGCCCCATCCGAGTTGCTATACAAACTACCGTATATCTTCGCCTGTAAGTCGATCTCGGCTATAAGTCGAGTCCCTAATTTCAAGCCCTGAAAACGTATTTTTTTATTGACCCGTTTATAAGTCGACCCATGAAAAACTACTTATAAATATTGAAACATTTCTTATTTTCAGCACATGAGAACAATAATATTTGAACAAAAGAAAATTATTTTACAAACTTTGGTTTTCACGTTTTGTACATCGCATTATAGTCAGACTATTCCAATCAAACTATCATTATTACATAGCATCAAAACGAAATATTCCCTTAGTAGAGAGTGAAAGCTGTTTGACTGTTACTGTATAGTACTGTACAGATGGTTTTGTGCACAGACAACAACTTTATTTATAAACACTGACAACAGATCACTACGATAAAACTGAAAGTATCACGTTTTGCCGCCATATTAATACATGTAAGGAGGATAACTCTGGAAAGTACACTGGTTTTTGTACCAAATGATGTGTGTCCCTATTGCTCTAGATAGTGAACTGCAGAGATCAGTCTATTTTAAGGGTAAGCTCAGTAATATTCATGAAGTTAATCACCGCCAAAACATTGTTTGAACAACCATTAATGCCAGTGACCAGATTTCAAAATAAACTCAGGCAACAGGTAGTTAGTATTGTTTACATTTTTACTATTAGTGATGACTGTTAATTTAACTAAGTGGACTGTTGTCTTGGCATGTGAGTGAGATCGTACGCCTTTTCGCATAACCAAAACCGTTCTAATGCCAAAAAAAAAAAGGTTATAAAAAATAAATGTGTCAAATTAACATATTTGAGTATAAATACATGGCATACTTCAACAATAAAACTTGTAAAATAATCCCCAAAACAGTAATATTTTTTGGTGAAATTTTTTTACCCTCTTATAAGTCGACCCCCCAAGTTATAAAATAATTTTTGGGTGAAAAAAATTCGACTTATAGGCGAAGATATACGGTAGTAATAACGACCTTTGAAGACTCAAACTTCGAAACTCGATAAACTCGATCTCTCGACCTAATTCTTTGGTCCCGCTATAAAGAGTTAATAGAGTATACACCTATAAAACTCGACGCATGTGGATTGATCAAACTGTCGTTTCCGGTAGTATTTTAAAGACGAATGTCTTAACAATCATGTCAATCAAGAGAACCGCGCCTGTCTTGGGTGATTTGGGCTGTCGAGGATTAAGGTGATAATTACAGAATAATAGATCGCCGACTAAGTGGAACGAAATGATCCTGTGTTTGGTTGTCGGTGTTCGTACGTGGTGGAAAGCCTCGCTACGTAATACATAATTACAGACTCCGTCTGGTTAACTTCAAAGAGCATTTGTAATAATTGTTAGTACTGTTTGATTTTACTCTCAAAGGCGTGAATCGTGTCAAACTTTACCCTTTCTATTTATGTATCAGGTAATATTCATCAATTACTAGTCATTTGTTTATGTTAACAATTGATACACCACAGATCGAGCAATCTGGGGAAGGACCCGGTAACGTGGGGTTTGCCAGATCGGTTTAAAAAAAGTTCTGCTTTCTTGTCATCCAAGCAATCTGAATTTCACTTAGGGCTCAGAAATGGGGGTGGATGGCCAAATTGGAGAAAGAAAGTAGACGTTCGAAGATTAAATAATTTTGTGTAAAACAAATGTACTTAGTGTTATTCGACATTCATTGTTTTATTTGTTAGTTACGTTCCGCCATGTTTTGACATCTGTAAAATATGGCAACGTTACTTCCTGTTATTTATATATGTATGTAAATGCTTTCTTTTTTATTTTATTTTTTCTGTCAATAAATATATGTAGCTATATACCCAAGCATATATTTCAAATTCATCTGGGTTATCGATTTATTTACTTACATTTACAATATACGCAAAGTGAATGTACCACAAGCATCGAAGATGCCGTGGGGTGGGGTGGGATGGGATGAGATGGGGTGGCGTGGGGTGAAGTGACTGATATAGTAATTCAGAGGTAGGCAGCGAAGCGCACACTTCTTACAATATTAAGCGAAATCAACCAGCTGCAATGCAGTTTCAAATTTGAACTCTTATATATTAATTTCAAAAACTTGAACTCCCTGAAACTCGAACTATTTTCTTGTCCCCTTCAAGATCGAGTTATCAAAGTTTGACTGTGTGTGTGTGTGTGTATATATATATATATATATATATATATATATCGGGGTGGGGAAAAGCCCTTTTTTCCTGGTCTGGGACCGATTCTTGATCCCTGAGACCGAAATTATTTTTTAAAAACGTGCGTTTGCCGGTCCCACTTTTGTCATTCTTGTCGGTCTGAAGCACCTGTCCATTTCTATTATTGGAACAAATTCCTGTCGGTCAAGTGGACCGGCCAGCCCAGACATCGGTATCTCGTGCATGATTTAAAATAATAAATAAATAGTGGTCAATATGGCTGGTGTTTCAGATGTTTGTGATTTTAAAGTCTGCCTAAGTATATTGCCAGTCACTGAAGTCGGACCTACTAGCCTCTAAGCGATCCATTTGTCAAAGTCACTGAGCTGGTCAAGAGATTAAACAGACGTTAACGATAGCACCATTCTTGGTTTAGAGAGCCATCAAGGTATTACACTCCAATTAAAACAAAGGACCCAGAATTTGCAACTGGTTACAATCAACACCTGTCAACACCTATGTACGGAGCTCTGTTGGGTCGAGTGTCCTAGTCCAAAGCAAGAGGCTTTTGTGCAATACAAACTGCTTGAAATAGCATAAAATAAAATGAAATAATTTATAAATGTATTTTTTGTTGACTGTTCAATGTAGTGTATCCAATAATTATAAAGGATTTTAAAATTAACAAAAGATTTCCACCTTTTTTTTTTAACAAATGGGAGTAAGCAGAACAGCTACATGTACTGTTATCTCAAGAGCCAGTAGAGGTCAAATTTCATCCAATCAGTGATGACGTTATTACTCTCTTTGTCTAAACATGTGCTAGCTCAGGCTGTCAAACACTTCAACGGTGCCATCTTTTATTAATTCATAACTTTTATTCCTTTTTTATATTATTTATTCTATTATGTAAAATATATACAATTTGTGGGTTTTTTTCACTGATCATATGTGATTAAAAAAAAAAAAATCATGTTTATCGTTTCGCGTTCATGATTCAAGATAAAACTACAAATATCACTATGATTTAAAAAAATAAATATTTGGCAAATATCGTTTTTTAAATGTTCTTTTTTTTATTATTCCTTTCTTCAGCCCCCCCCCCCCCCCCTCTTTCGGTAATGACGACATCAAGTGGGACCGATTGACAATTTTATTTTTCCCCACCCCTGATATATATATATATATATATATATATATATATATATATATACACACACACACACACACACACACACACATATATATATATACAGTAATATAAAGTAACAGTAGAAGATGATATTTGCTAAATATAGTGTATCATGGTGGTGGCATTTGAATACTTTTATCTTGAACCATAAACGCTAAACTTCATAAACATGGGTTTTACACACAATAGCCAATGTATTTTTCATGCTGGGTGTCAGTAAACATCTATTCTATTCATAAACAGAAAAATAATTGATCACATGGGTGAAAATAAAAGGGGAATAATAAAAAAAAATTGTCTCTAAGTTTTTTTTATGGCAAATTGCATAAATAAAGTTCTTTTCTATTTTGTTCTGTTGTACACATTATTCTATAACAAACTTTCCTCTAATCACAACCCTAACTATTAATTACTGTATATGTTTCTGTTTCAGAAAACTCTATTTTAATTGTGGTGAAAAACAATCTTTATTTTAATAAAGATATTACGGTATATAGAGATATTGGCAAAAAAGTGCTTACACGTGAGTGGATATTTTGTTTATTTTGTTAGTTAACAGAGTTGTAGAAAGTACTTTTTAATTTTATAAAAAAAAATATTTAACGATGCACTCAACACATTTTATTTACAGTTATATAGCGTTATATGGTTAAGGACCACACAGATACTGAGAGAGGAAACCCGCCACCACCACTTCATGGGCTACTCTTTTCGATTAGCAGTAAGGAATCTTTTATATGCACCATCCCACAGACAGGATAGTACATACCATGGCCTTTGTTACACCAGTTGTGAAGCATAGGCTGGAATGAGAAATAGCCCAATAGAGCCACCGATGGGGATCGATCCTAGACCGACCGCGAATCAAGCAAACGCTTTACCACTGGGCGATGTCCCACCCCCAGAACGTACTTGCCCGATTGCCAAATGAGAGTAAAAATTCTGACGGATGCATTAAAAAATACAACTACCAGTCCAACGGGTGATCTGTATTTCTGACTAACTGTACGAGAAAGGAACGAGAAAGAGATTTACGTGCACATTCAGAGCAAGCTGTTGTAGCACACGCCTATCCTGGTCACAGGGACCGGCCTTGGCCGGTTCCCTCTGTCCAGAACAGGAAAGAGTTGGGGGAGGTTTAGAAGGGACGCCTGCACTGACAAGTGCAAGGGAGCACCAGCAGTCCAATGTTGGTGACAGGCGGGATATAATTGGTGCTATGGAATTTTGAAAAGTCCCATAGGATTAAGTCAAAGAGGAAGAGGTGCGCGTTTACATGGAGGAAATTTGGCATAATTTTGATGGTCGTTCTAATTGAAAAAGTGAGGAGAGCCAATAGGTTTTGCTTTTTAGTAGTCCGAAAGTGGCTCTTTATTATGACCATCTTGGTGCTGTAGGGTGTCTCCCTAGGTTGCCCATAGGGCCCTTAGAAAGGGCCTGATCTCTTCTGATCGTGGCTTGACAACCCAGGGGAGACTCGAGACTTAACTGTAATTTAATTTTTTAGATATATATTTTGTTTTTGCACTGAATCTGTGGTGTGTTTCAGTACAGTGTATACAAATAAGGCTTTGTGTTACGATAACGATACAAAATGTGTATATTTATAAATTATATAGTTTAGAAACGCCATTTTAATGCGACAGAATGTAGCTAGTGCCTAACAAAGAATGATTTCACATATCTTGTACAAATGTCATACTGCAAAAGCCTTGCTAGGTTGATGATACATACTCTATCTGTGTACAAAAACAGGAGTAAT